>NW_006800099.1:117345-208772 GCF_000485575.1 Poecilia formosa
ACACACACACACACACACACACACACACACACACACGCACACACACACACACACACAAACACACAGACGGACGCTCTGGCAGGCCTTTTGCCACAAATCACCATCAACACTGAACATGTTCCACAAGCCAGTGAGGAGAAAACGCACACAAACACTGGTTCATCGGAAAGGTCGGCTGCTTAAAGTCGTCATGGGCAGCAGTTCAGACAACAGGCCTGACCGGCGCGTGAGTTCGAGGCTGCTGGTTTTCTCCGATCGGAGACAGAGAGAAATGAAAATTGAGCGCCGGTGCTGTCAATCAGGATGACGGACGTGGCCTTTCACAGACTCACGATTGTTTGACAGCTGACCCCCAAGTCGAGCCCTCCCTGCCCACCCTGGACAGCCCGCCCCCCCTGTACACACATGTAGCGAAAGATAATCACAAGCACTCCAGTCTTCTGGATGCACACAAGCCCAAGGGGTTCCAGAGACACAATACCAAAGTCAGCAACTATACAAGTCTGGAGGGGCCCAGAGTGTCTTAACGTAAGATGAAAAACAATGTGTGTGTGTGGGTGTGTGTGTGTGTGTGCTGACTGGGAAAATAGCAGTATGACTTGTTATCTGCGCCTCTTCAGTTTGCCGACTGTTGCCTGCTGTGCCTTTGTGTGTGTGTGTGTGTGTGTGCTGACTGGGAAAATAGCAGTATGACTTGTTATCTGCGCCTCTTCAGTTTGCCGACTGTTGCCTGCTGTGCCTTTGTGGTGTTGACAACTCAAACACCATACTCGCACATATTAGAAATATTTATATTTAGATTATTATTTCCACGCAGGGACACGGCTTTTTTATTGCTTTGTGATTGTTTTTCGCTTATTTTATTGCACTGCCAAAAACAAAAATTGCTTCTGCATGACGAGTAAAATATGAATGCAGGACAGCAGGGAAGGAGTGAATCAAAGCCTTAGACACTGTCTGTCAGTGTATTTTTTTTTTTTTTTGGTTTCTTTTCTGAAAGCACTCTCAGAACCGAGGCAATATTGATGTAACATGAGAACCATGTCCAAGGGCAGAGAAACCTGCCCCACACTCAGGCCTAACAGAAACCAGTGGCTCAGGACCTTCATCGTGTTATAAGTCATGGCTCAAATACATAATCTGCCGCCATAAAAGATCAAGGTCGGCTTTTCCGCCGTCTGTGAAGAAATGGTGTTATGCAGTGGACTGTCACTGATGGCACTCAAGTAGCTTTTGTAAAGAAAAAAAAAGGTTATCAGAGTGGCTAGCTTTACTAAAACAGCAGTTTCCTGGTGAACATTGTAGAGAATGTGATTCCTTACCTAAAATCCAAGAATTTGTGAAAGGCTGCCGACATTTTCAGATTCAAGCGAGTTTAAAAGCTTGTCCATATAAACTTAACAAAACAGCTCTGTTGTATAATGAAAGAAGGCGGCTTAATGTACAATGTTCACCCTTCTTGTTATCTCCTGAGAGTCTTAATCTCTGCCGGTCTCGACATGTTATAAAGAAAAAATGGGGTTTCCGTTCATTTAATTTGCCACATTTCTGTGTTCTTCATTATATCTCACTTTGAGTATTTATCATTCAGTAACAACTGAGTTTTTTTTTAAATTTCCAACCAGATGGTCGTCACCAGTAAAGGCCAGCTAATCTAAAATCGATCCGTTTCATGTTTTCTTCACACCGTGCAGCCTGGGTTTCCCATCAGCAGTCTAAGGTTTGTTTTTTCATGCTTCCCGGCTACATTCACTGTGAAAGAGAGACTGCAGTTGCAGGTGCTGCTCGCTGTCTCTCTGTGTCACATGACCTCATCTGTCATTTCATTTGATTTGATCAGACAATAGAGGAGATACGGAGCTAATTAATAAACACTATGACAAAATTATCTTTTACCTACTAATGACATCAAAAGAGACCAATTATATGCTAACGTTAGCTGCCCCTTTAGTAAACTGCACCCAATAGATTGAGTCTCAAAATCAATAAACGACTAATGTTAAGTAAAACTGATACGAGGGACAAAATGTCTGATCGGGACGCATCTTGCTCATTCTGCTGTTGGCTCCAGTTTGGAGGGCACTTACTCAGAAAACAACAGCAAAGTTTCATCAAAAGTTTGAATGAAATCCTAACCTTGTCTGATTTTTTTTTTCATTTTTTGTTTCTCGCCAAATTTTTGTGTAAAGTGTTTCCGCTCACCTATGTACGGGGAAAAAAAAGCTTTGAAACGTAATTTCTAATATGACATTTTGAATGATCTGTAACTAATATTCCTCTTAACAGTTTGAATGTGGGACATATATATATATATATATATATATATATATATTGAACCCATCTGGGAGCTGGTGGGGAAAAAAAGAAGGTGTTTACGAGTACATCCGAGCTTCTGCCTGTCCCGCGTGAGCTCGGAGGAATGATAGCACTTTAATTTGATTCAGAAAAATATTCTCGAGGGGAGCAAAGCTCATTTATGCCACTAATACATCACTTGTTGAAGTGAGGAGAAACATCAATACAGCTAATATAAAAATGATTACAAAGTACCCCTGGTGACATTTTTACCACTTTGCTGAGCACACCACTTATGATATCGAGACGCGCTGAGAGATGCATCAAGATATATAAAAAAAAAAGAGCGAGGGAGAGGAGAGAGGTGTGTTTATTCGCGCCTGTAGCTATGCGAGTAACGCAGGGATCTATGTTTGGAAAAGTTACTCTATCAACTTCTGCTGATTGGATATTTACATACTGTTTACACATTTATGTAGAGCGCGGGTAAAATCCAAACAGACGCGCTCTCTTGCATATGGATGGCATGCAGATTTTGGACCGTGCAAAAGAATCCACAAAGAGAGAACGGGCTGGCCGATGGCTTACAGATGTAGTAGTACTCGTGTCCGGGCCTGAACTCGAAGCCCAGTGAGAAGGGCGTGAAGAGCTGGAACTTCTCTGAGAAGCGCAGGGGCCCGTCCGGACCGCTGGGGCGGTTGCACTCCCAGCGTTTGAAGCCGCGCATCCTGTGCTGGCAGGAAGTGTAGCCTTCGTGGTTGACCATAAACAGGATGTAGCGCTCCATTCGCCCATGGGACGGAGGGCCCTCGTAGAAAGGACAGTAGATGTCTAGATAGTCGTTGATGTTCACCGCCACTCTGTACTCGCCGTGCCAGAACCTGCAAAACAGGAGCAAAACAACAAACTGTGGATTAAAACCTCAGTGATTCAACATGACAAGTGTGTTACCTCCCAAAGATGTGGATGAAGGAATCGTGAGGTTTGCTGAAACAGAATTTGATTGTGTGAAAGACGCAAGAGGAAAGGACTACTTTCCATGAAAAACTATGAATATTGACTCGCTACCTAATACTGGATTCCTGTATGATTGCACAGCAGAAAGAGCCGGGCTGAGTTTCCATCTAATGTAATCACACTGTGTAACGTGAAGACAATTAAATTCCCTGGGGCTGAAATTGATTAAACTAGAATTTGACTGAGTGAGATGTGAGTGTAATTGGATCAAACTTTTTTTTTTTCAAAGTAAAATGCCCAGAGATTAATTTATCTGTAACTTTAAATAAACTCTGCTGATGTTGCATAATTTTGATTTGAAAAAAAGTTTGCAGCTACATGTGGCTCTTTCCTACCATAGCAACTCTTATTAATATTGGTCTTCCACAAGTGAATGACACTAAGACGGCACACAATTTTTGTCATTAGATCACAAATAATATGTGTTAGGTTTTCACTTTAAATAAATATGCAATGATATATATATAAGATTCTCTCTTTTGAAAATATTTGACATTTCTCTTTGCTTAAAAACCTAAAAATAATAAGGAAAAAAGCCTGCAAGTTCTTTGACCATAAAACAGATTTTATATGGCAGGTATTTAAAAATTTTTTTCTAAAAGTTTGACTACACTGCAGCATGCACAGAAACCAACTTAACTTACTAAAGTAAAGGCGTGAGAGCTTTGATTCAAGGGTCTGTTCCCAGTGAGGGAGCTTAAATGAGCTTGGTGGGATGATACTTGAGAGAAGTGGGTAAAGTGATGTTCAAGAGTAGGCCGTTAACATATTTTAATCCAAATCTGCAAAGCCGGGAATAGTAGGTGTTCAGCTATTTCAGCACGCACCGATTACTGAGGCTGGCATAAAGAAATGTGTGTAAAAACGAGTAAATAACGACATGCACACAGTATAGTATATAACAATGTCATTTCCTTCCTGTATTTTTTCAGCTAGAACAAAGTCAAAGAACGTCTGATGTAAAATGCTGGTACAGGAACACGTGTGAAGACGCCTGAGCTCTTTGACACCTCCACTCTTTTTGCTTTACATAGCAGAACTTTGAAAATATACGCCTGCATTGTTCCACCTAGACAACAGGCTTCATCTCCGTGCTTCCCTTTGTGCCAGAGCTCCAAGTACGGAAACAAAACTTGAGAAGTAAAAGAAGTGAAACTCCTGCTAACAGATTAAAGTTGTGGATATTAATTATTTTATTACTCTGGCTCACAAATGTTTTCACACCCCTGCAACATATTTAGCAGTTTCTGAGTACAACTGCGTATTTATCGTGTGCAGTGCCAGCTTTTCATATGATTTCCTGCATTTTGATTGGTTGGTTAGGGAAAGACGGAGGGACTGCACCCAGAGCGCCATTCATGCAAGAACCACCGCAGTTTGTGTGACAGACCAACACAAAGAAGCATGTCATTGTTAAGGAGAAGTTCATTTGTATTCATTAGTGAACATACAGCATGATGAAGACCAGGGAACTAAGCAGACCGGTCAGGAATGTAGCTGAGGAGTCGTTTCTGGTCAACGATTTAGGTAAAAACAATGTACCGAGCTTGTACAGTTAACACACTCTTCAGTCTATTATCCAAACACACACAACACATTTTAGATGTTGATTTGAAGATTTTATCTTACTAATCTCTACTCTGTGTTGGTCCGTTTAATAAAACCTAAATAAAAACAATTAGAATTTGTGGATTCAACCCCAACAAAATGCGGAAAATTCAAGGGGTTTGAAAAATGAAATAGAATAAACTCTGTAAAATAAACAGGCCACAATAACATTAGGTATATGTTTTACTACTTATATCAGCAGTATATTGTATTTTTGAGTGTGGAGGTGAGATAAACGCTATTTATGTTGAAACTCGTTTGAAAACGGAAACACATCACCTTCCAAAAGTGAGTTGTTGGAAAAAGCTGTGGGCGAAAAGGATACCTGGTCCTATATCTCTGTATGATATTTTAAGTGTTAACATCACATATGACATTCATCGAGCCGTCGGTGACAACATAGTGAGAGTCAGAATTCGTCTCGGCGGCCATAGAGGTGAACCAGCAGCTTCTTTTTGACAAGGATTTTTTAAAGTTGCCTAAGAAAGTACTACCTTTTTTCCATGCTTTATTTTTTTTGTGTGTGTGATGCAGTTTGGGGTTGATAGTCCATTTCAGTCACTGATCTATGCTCAGAGGAATCTGCAGGGATCCTCCAGGGATTAGAGTTGGTCTGAGGAATGAAATGTGGCTTTGAAGTTTGTCCTCTTTCTGAGCTTCACTGATGTCTCCATTGTTTTGACGTGTTGAGTAAGAGGTTGTTTCTGCGGCTGCTCTTCATCTCATGCCGGTTCTCGGGTTTTATTGAAACAACGAGGCGGTGTTTATCGTCAGCGCGGCCTGGTTCTGAACACGACGGTAAGATTTGATCTTTATCTTAGGTCAATTGCATGCATTGGCAAAGGTTTTCAAGGAGAATATGAATGTTTTCGACTAAAAGCCATGAAAAATAATGCCTTTGAATTGTGTTTAATTTTTGCACGGAAATACGAGACACATTTGTCAAATATAAATGCTGACAAACTTGCACCGTAGTTCATGGTACCCATGCTGTCAAAACTTTGTATAAAACCCATTTGCCAGTACGACAGAACTTTTCTGATTTCACAAGATTGGACGCAGGTTGGTCTTTGACCATTCCTCTCTACACAATCTGTCTATCGTCCAAAGTCTTTGGTCCTTTTTTATGCCCTCTTCCTTCAGTCTGCAGGTGTTCATTATTTATTAAGGTTTATAGACTGTGAAGGCCATGAAAAAAAAAGGTGATTCAGTGTCTGGTGAATCTTTTCCATGTTGATTTTGGATCACCAATAATGACCCATTTTCAGTTTTCTGGCAGTCAACAGGCATTTGAAAAAGATCACAGTGCCACACACACACAAACAAGGGTTTCTGGGTCCTCAGCATCACAGATCCTCTGCCGTACTAAACAGCGTCACAATGTGCTTTTCCACATACTTTTCTCTTATAAATCACACCAAACCCCTCTGGAGGGTTTGTTGCCAAAAAAATAAATAAAAACCCACGGTCTCATGCCCTCATCACACCATTGTGTGTCTACCTTGCCTTTCACGAGAGTAGGAAGCTAAGCTTTTATTGGTAAATGCTCCAGCATCACCATCCTACACATTTCACACTTTGGCAAATACTAATTTGATCAACAGCTATGCAGTGTTTACACAACTGATATCTTGATATTGTAGCAACGAATCAATAATATTATTTTATGCAGCACTATGAAGAGGTTCTGTCTGTGCTGACCGTGAGTTAATCACCTCAGCATGCAGATGCTTGAAACTGAAAGTGAAACTGACAGGTTGACCAACTTTCTGGTTAATTTCTGACTCAACCAGAAATGAACCAGAAAAAAAGAGGAAGAAAAAGAGAGGACAATTTCACGGCCAGAGCAGCAAACCCCGTTGTGAAGTAGCACAACGTGTTTGATTCCAACACTCATACTCAGAGAGTGAGGGCATCAAAAGCGACAAACATAAAGGAGTGACCGTTAAGGTGGCGGTAGGAGTTTGTCCAATATTGGTGGGTTGAGCCCTTGGGCAAGGCACTTCACCCGCCTTGCCTAATGGTGTTGATTAGAGGGACCAGAGGCACTGATGCATAGGAACCTTGCTTCTGTCAGGACGACTCAACGTAGCGTAAAGCACTTTGGAGTCCTCTGGACTAGACAAAGCTCTCCTCAAGTACAGGCCATTTTACACAAAGTCCTCATCTGACCTAAGCACCCAGTTCACAATCCCAGGAGAGTTTAGTAAACTCCATAAGTTTAAGTTTGTCGTGGCGTCTGTTCCAAACAACTGTTTAGCACATAGACAGCATCTAACTATAGTTGTTATTGAGACGCTGTGTCCCCGAGATGCCGTTCTTTGCTGCCGTTCTCTAACTATGAATACTTCACTGTCTCCCTTGCCATCATAGGAGATGGCAAGGGACATGCTGCCACTGTGTTTGGTGGCAGCATAGCCAAAAGTTATAAGTATCTGTATCACGTCATATTTACAGTGTCACCCAGAAAAAGAGAAAGTCACTGCTTACTTATTAGAGGTTTTTAGAAAGTTATGAAAAAATAGTTAATTTTATTTTCAAGGAATTTCTTACAAAATTTGTCAAGTGTCGGAACATTGATTTGTGCAAATTAGGAAGAACTGACCAACTTTGTGTTCTTTTGCCATGAATAACCCTCCACAAAAGTGAATAACTTTGAAACATTCTTCAGTGCACTATGTAACATCTTGAACAAAGTTTAAATGAATCGGTGTAATATCGAATGTCTCGGCGGACATGCGCACCCCCCTGTTGCAACCGCTTCTCCCGGTGTTTGTCATTATCGCCGTCTCTCTCCGTGGCAACAAGATCAATTTAATTTCAAATGTACCACATCAAATGGATTTAAGCTATGGCAGATTATCAAATCCTGTTTCGCGAAGCTCGACAAATTTGAGACGCGGGAAAGCATCTTCAATCAAATGAGCATAAACAAAGACGGGGGTTTTTTTTGTTCAGGGCAATCTCGCCACCGCAGATGGTCCGTGCACACACACGCAAGATTTGAGTTTTTTTTTTTGTTTTTTTTTTTTTTAACAAATTCATCATTTTCCTCCTCACCTTGACAGTAATTGATTGCTTGGAATAAAGACATTTTAGCCTAAGCTCTCTTGGTTAGCGGGATATTTAGCTTTGGGACAAATTATCCCTATAATGGCAGGCCTGTCTCCCTCCCAGAGGGCAAATCAGGAAGTGAGTTAGATGTGAAATGAGCACATTCATGCTTCGGTGCCCTATCAGAGCACAGCCCGCCGCTTCTAAAGGGATCCTTGAGCAGATCATTTAGAGGCATTGATCCACTGGGGAGCTCCTCTCGGCTCTCTCTGCTCCCAATCAAGTCTGATTAACTACTAAGGGGGGAAAGGCATGGAGAGAAACAGCAAGTGTGATGCACAGAATGAGAATAAAAGCACTTCAAGGAAAGAACAGACGGGGAAAAAAAGACAAAAGAAACAGGCAGAGGAGAAATGGAAATATGCCTGGAATGAGGACAAAAGAGGAAAAAGTAGAAGAAAAAAAAAAACGGAGAGGGGAGGGAGCGGACTCGGAAATATGGGGTAATGAGATTGCATTAAAGGTGGAGGCCAGATGGAGGAAGAGCAGATGGAGGAAGAGTTTTTCTTTTTTTTTCTTTCTTTCTGTGTTTCGTTTTAATTCTAACAACTGTGGTTTTCCATCTGAGGAAAATGTTCTTCGCCTATCGATCGCCCAATGATACCTTTAGGGATGACAACCATTTTGCATTAGCCCTTGTGAATTTACAAGCAGGAAGTGTGCGTGTGTTGCTACCATGGCTGGGTAAATGGTGGCCTGGTAAAGAGGGTCTCGATTAGCGAGGATGCTAGGTTCGAAAAGGGGGCTAATGTGCCAGGATACATTAGGTCGCATTAAGCCACTAAGCGCTCTGGCCTGCTGCTTTGACACTGTCTGCATTCCTAATCCACCAAGGCGAGGGGAAACTGCATGTGGAACTGTGCGTGTGTGTGCACGCGCGCGCGTGTGTGTGTGTGTGCGCGTGCGCGACCAATGCTGGGGTGTCACTGCACTCCGAGATCTTAAGCAGCACATGTTGATGCGAGGGCAGGTTTGTGTGTCCCACAGCCTCCATCTTGTCTTCTCAGGCTGTGTGTCATTCAGAATTAAACACACACAGTGCACCAGCCAAAAAAGACATGGGAAAGCACTCATACTTCCTTCATGGCTACTTCTCAAACAGCTATCCTCAGTGTGTGTGCGCGTGCGTGTGTGTAGCTGTGTAGGAATTGGAGAGCAGGAGCTTCTTTTGATGAGCAAAAGCGTGTGTTTTGGACCTCTGAAAATTCGAACAAATTAGTCAGGGGTCATAAAATGCAGAAAACCCAATGATCCAGACTGTACAAATAATTGACCAGTAGTTATTTCTTGAAGATTTGAGGATTGACTCCATGTTAACTACTGTGACCATTTATTTTTTCATCATGTAAGCGTGTGTCTTAATATGACCATGTGGTGTTTGTTTGCGCATGTGACAGTGATGCAGTGCAGGAGTTTTGGCTGCTAGCTGCAGCAGAGAAGTAGCAGTGTTGCTTTGAAAGGGCAGGAACATTTTTATATCATTGACCATAATAGCAATTTTAATACTGGATATTGATTATTGACTCAAATTTTCCTATTGGTGCATCAATATGTAAAAGAATATTTCACAACCTGTGTAAGGATCAAGCTTTTGTTGAACACTTTAAATCCATAAATGTCCTTAATGGTTGCTTAATGGGATAAGCAGAGAAAAACTCCTCTCTGGTCACAATTACTTTTTTTAACAGATATTTTTCACTTTATTTATTCTTTCATCTGCTTTTCTAATGTTTTGAAACAAAATGCCTTTCCAGTGAAAGGCATTTCATATGGACGTTTTTAATAAGTTTTATGCATGTTGATCTTCCTATAACTTTTTTGTTTGTTTTCAGAATAACACACTTATATTACAGTCAGATTTGTTTAAGATGATTAACAAACCCTATTCCAGTTGAATGGAATGAAACATATTTTAATTGTAAAAAAAAATAAATAAATGTGGTTTTGATTTCTGTATTTTGTATGAACGCTGAGACCAATAACAGTGTGCACGCTTTTTAAAAGAAATTAGGAATAAGAATGTGATTTATACCCAGATAAACCAAAAACAGAAGGATCACTCACAAACAATGTGTTTGATTGAGCTTTGAATATGGCAGTGCGTTCGTTGCATTTTCTCCCCATTTCACATTGTCAGAGTGTAAAACTGTGGTTTCAGTGGCACCTAATCTCCCAATGTCCCAGATTCTCCTCACATTTCCACTGGAGTGTCATCCTCTGTACTGCAGCTGGAGAATGTGGCGTTTGCATTTCACTTCTCGGCTGCTTTTAATAAACCTGTTAAGCTGCAGGGGGAACGAATATCACGAAAAACTAAACAAGCTTGCTTGAAAGTGTCGAGCGCGTCGCCGTAACGGGAACTGAGAGACGAAAAGTGGAAACGTGCTTGAATATATAAATATAAATTTTCCCCTCTTTGTTTTTTCCATGTACAGTACCAACTACGTGTTAATCTGTGCGTAGTGGCTGCTCACCAGTATTCAGTCATCAACATCATCTCTCAGGCCATGGCCATGATCAAAGCATATGCTTGGAGAAGCATTGGATATTTACTGAGCCTTCCTGCGTGCTAAACAGAAGGCTGGATCTACTAACACATCAAAGGAATTTTCCTTCTCTCCGTCTCTCCCTTCATTTTCTCCGTTTCCCTCTCCCTCACTATGTTAACTCCGTCCCCATGCATTACTTTCTTGTTTTCTCCGGCTTCACTTGATCTCCCTCTGTCACTGCCACTAATGTGCCCTTCACGCTTCGGACTTAGAGAGGGAGAGAGAGAGAGAAAAAAAAGTCAGTCAGCCTAAATGCTTGAAAGATTTTGGAAAAAAAAAAAAAAAGAAAAGAAAAGAAAAGTCAAGTGGATGAAAGTGGTTGTCTGCATACTTAAAATACACTTTTGAAAGATCGTCTTCATTGGACAAACACTCCTTCAAACAGATATTAGGCTCAAGGTGATATTATTAGCATGGCTGGAAAATAACGTGCAGAAGTGCAAGCTTGCATTCACAACCGTGGTTATCAATCAAAGTCATGCTGTGTCGTAGCCTGATATCCCCAGATTCCGATGGGTAAGGCAAGATTACAGTGATTGGAGGAAAGATTAAATTTAAACTGGTATAACTTTGCAGAGGACATCTTGGTTTCTGCTGTTTTGCTTTAATGTGGCTGAAATCCTAACTGGGTTGGAGAAAGCACACGGATCCAGCCGCTTTGGCTTTGAAAAATCAATATCCTCAGCTAACAAATTCCACTTCCAGCTCATTAATAATTGCATAATAGCACGTTGTTACATGAATGCATTGATACATTATTTAAAAGGCTATGTTATATTTTCATATGAGCACATAAGATTTTGGTGGATTATTTTCTTTTTTTGGGTCAACTACAAGTTACATGCCTCAGTATGTTAGTGGGAGACATTGAGCCTATTTCTGTTTCTTGCATTATTTTAGTTCTTTTTTCTGCAAAGGACAAAGATCATCATATTTTAGATGCAGAAAGCCTAAAAAGCCTAAAGGTAAAAAAAGATAAACAAATCAAAATCACCCTTTTCACTGCTTTTTAAAGCTTACAAGTAATTTGACAAATGCAACATTCTAAAAACGGATCTCTTTAAAACAAAATACAAGACCATATATATGGATGATTACATAACAAACGTTTGTTCTTTTAATTGGAAAACTTCAATTGCAACATGGTCAAAGTTCATGCTAGAGCTATTGCGATAGCTCTAGTGATATGACCAGCCAGACTATTGCTCACAAATAAGACCACAAGATTGTTTGTGAGCATAAAGTTTCTGAGGTAAGATGATATGTTTTCTAACTGTAGTTTTTACTTTTTCTGTGTCCTCCTGCTGTTGCTGGCGGGTCAATTCATAAAGTTAAATCAATTGTTGGTCACTAAAATGCATATTTATGTATGCAAACAGCTGAAGTCAAGAATTATTTTCCCCCCCCAGTATCTTAAATTTAATCTGTTTGATTCCAAATAGCTTTGATTTCAGTATTTTTGATCCACAGCATGCATGTAGCTTTATCTGGAAGTGATTCTTTAATCTGAAAGGACATGCATGAAATCAACTTTTAAAATCTTAAGGCGGTCTCCACAGTAAAAACATTTTGACAGCTACTCTAATAGTTGTTAAACTCACATAACTAAACCACAGACTGATGAAGTAAAAACTGGGAATTTTATCTGCTTCCATTCACCGCTGCTATGTTTTACACAACCACTGCACAATTTGCTAACGTGAAGTATTTTGTTGACACAGTTGTTGGGAGAAATGGGAGTGCTTACCCCTAGTACACATATCAGGCTAATGATGCTGGTCAGAACTGGAGAACAAAAATGATCTTTCCATCATTGCTACCAGGATTTGAGTTGTTGTAGAGACTGGACTAAAGCAGCAATCACACTTTGTTACAAATTATTTGCCAGACTAGTCTGTTAATTCTCCAAGTTCTTTTGTGGTCATTGTCTTATGATTGATGCATATGTTCAGTGTTTTGTAGTCACCAAATCAGTCTGCTTTGGGCTACATGCTCAGCTGGCTACCGCTTGTTTTTCTTTACATTAAAAAAAAAGACTATTTGTGACCTTAAAGATCCCATCTCAAAAAAGGCCAGTGCTCTCGATTCCCAGAAAAGATGGTGCATATGGAAAATCCAACAACTCTTACATGTGGCTACATCTTTGAAGAATGTTTTGTAGGAAAGAGTTGTGTCCACTGTACAGGATTATAAAAAGCAATGAGTTTCGCTTGCTGATTGAACATTTGGACAATTGTTTTTTTTTTTTACGCATCTTCCACGATGACATGCGAGTCATTTTTCAAAGAAAAAAAGCCATCCTGCCACGTATTCATCTCCAACCCTTAGATGTAGTTGGTAGTATATTGCGCCAGCACAGAGTTTCTCGTCGTTCTCTTTCTGGCGGAAACAAACATCTGGTTCGCTCTCTGCCACATACCAGCGCAAATAGACTACGGCGTTATTACTGGCTGTATGACTTATTCAGCACATGAAACATGCACAGCTTCCCCTCATTTGGCCTTTTGGCAGGAAGAAAGCGCAAGCTGTTGCACCGTGTGTGTGTCTTTAACTAGCCTCGGTTACGCTGCTGTCTCAGTCTGCCGAGCCACGGCTTCAGTCATTTTCCCAAATTAACTCCACATTACTCTCTGTTTTCTATCTCTCCATCTTCATCTGCTCCTGTCTCGCTTTTTCTTTCTTTTATTTTCATCCCCTCAATCCTTATCTGCTAGCTTCATTTGCTCCTTCTCTGTATTTTTTTTTATATCTCCATCACAGTCCCTTCAGGAGCAGCTCAGCATCTCGGTTGGTCTTCTGGATTCCCATCGGCCCCCTCGTGTTTTCCCTCACTTTTTCCCTCTGTCTTAACTTTCCTTCTGCATTAATGTATTTTCGTGCCCCCTGCCGGTCCGTCTTCTTCTCTCTGTTTGTTCTGTTTGAATGTTTAAAATGACTGACGAGCGTACACGCTCANTAGATTCTCTCGCTGTCTTTTGCCTTCTCTGACTGTGTCACACACACACACACACACACACACACACACACACACACACACACACACACACACACACACAGAGAGAGGCATCTCCGTCTTGCAGAGTTTTCTCCCAGCGTGAAATGTTCCTTTCCGATAGTGTTGTCTCTGCCGGTGCCCCCCTGCCGCATTGCTGCTGATGCCCTCATACGTGGGGAAGTGGTTTGGGGGGGAAAAATTGCCTCTCTTTTCAAAAACCCTCTCAGAAAGATACATATTGACAAATTTGCGCACGAGTCTAATATGATAAGCTCACTGAGACGTTACAGCACACGACACGTTTTCTGCCGAAATCTATCGACAGATGTGTTGTACTGAAGAACCGAATTACCACACTGGGAAATCCTGGAATTTGTGAGCACAGATGCACATGTTTAATTATGTAGATCAGCTCTTGATCCCGACTTCTGTGTAAACACAGCCGAACAACAGGAAATGGCAGCAAATGACACAAACGCATAACATGGCGTACGTGTGCCGAGCTCCTGTAGGCATACGAGCGGATCCATCAAAAAAAATAAATAATCGGCGGCTGCCGAGCTTGAGTTGTGCCGTTTTTGACAAGTTCCACTTCTGTCACTATGAGTAACGTCACACACTGATCACTGCGGTGACACTCACTATTTCCGAAAGGTTATTATTCATTTTTCCAAGATGGAAAGCCTGACCCCCACACTTATGGATTAAGCACCCCTTACGCCAGTCATTGACAAATTCACAGACATGCAGTGTGCTTGCATACATGCTCCTTATCCTATATGCATATACAATGTTGCTCCCCCCCCACGTCCCCCAATCGAAGATGGAGTGTCACCGTGTGGCAAAAACACACCCCTAAAACGAATAGACAGAATACACTCAAAGCTAGACGGATGGAGCGAGAAAGACTGACAAATCCGCTGATGGATGGACATGCGGGATAAGTTATTCTGGTGAGCTTTGGCAGTGCATCTGACAGGCTGACAGACAGGCTGCATGATATGCCTATATCGGTCCCCTTGTTTTTAGAGGGGCACTCTGCAGGACACGGGACACTTTGTCTTTGTCGACCGCGTAAACAGGAGCGGCTTTGAATTGGTATCGACAAGGTTGCCTCAGAACGACTCCCCCGAATGGAGCGCCGGATGGCCGCCGGTGTCCAGCACACCCAACTGGAATCTTTCGACAGGAGGCTAAAGGAACGTCACGCGTTCAAAGAATCAATGTTTAAAGATGGAAGTGGCTGATACATTTTTTATTCTATCAATGCTCATTCATATTTTAGGCCACGCAATGCAGTTTTAATGACAAAATGGCAAACTTTTCTTCGCTGTCAGTCAACTGGAGGACCAAGGTTTTATAAGATATGATTTTTTATTTATTTTTTTAATCATACCACCGGATACAGACTCAGGCTGTTTGCCTTCTGCAAGCTAAGCTACAAAATCCCTTCTTGTTATCCAGGATGTTTTTTTGTTTTTTTTTTACATCAGCTTAGGCAGTGATAAGTGAGTTATTAGCAATGTAGCTCAGCATAGACTTTGTTGTTTTTAGCACTGTGTGTTTCATGTCAGCTTTTTAATCTGTGCTCGCCAACCAGTACAACTGTAGGGTAAAATCTCACATAACAGTGGTCAATCCATCAGCAAACAATATGAAACAAGAGTATGAAACAACTGAAAACCTACCAAAACATGATTATCTGCACTGACGGGTCAGGTAAGGAGAGCATTTAAAGAAAACAGCCAAGAGGCCAACGATATCTCTGGAGGAGCTGCACAGATTCACACTTCAGGCGGGAGAATCTTCCATCAGGACAACTGTTAATCATGAACTTCACAAATCCCTCCTTTATGAAAAAATGGCAGTAATTCTGCATTCTGCCACATCAAATGTGTGGAAAGAGGCTGGACCAAACTGGACTGAACTGTATGTGTTCAGTCCAATCATAAAAATCATCATGGACACAGCATGAAGCTGTGGTGGTGGCAGCGTCATGCTGTGTGAATGCTTTTCTTCAGCAGGAACAAGGAGGCTGATTAATCTTACTGAGCTTTGGCTATTTTGCAACAAAGCCTGAAAAGAAAGTCTCAAAAACGAAAAAGAAAAGCACCAATGTTTACTTCACGCACTACTTTTAGTGGGTCTTTTTAACAGAAACGCAATAAAATACATTGACATTTATGGTCTAAAGAAGGGCTAGAAAATAAATCAACAATATAAATATCAACAATATCCAATAGAGTGTTAAATAATTTCAATAAACTCCCAATTCATAACCACACAGCATTCTGGGGGACGTAGGGTCATCCTCTCATTGCCAGCTGAGCAAGGTGGGGAGCCATCAACTAACTCACTAGCTCATTGGTTACCTAGCAACAACCTGCTGAGTAACAGTTTCAGGTTTTGCCGCCATGCCTCATAACTCCTTGAGCGTGAAAACAAGAGTGTGGAGCGAAAGGAGAAAATGACCTCAAAAGGATAAAACAGGAAAGGTACGTCACCAGTTTGCCAGTATTTTGGATATTTAAAACAAATCAAATCAATAATTATCAATATTGACTGACGGAATGCTGATATTGAGATGTGTTCTTCAGCCACATTGCCCAGCCCTGGTCTGAATGCCACTCAGTCATTGTCAACGTGACAAATAAACAGCAACAACATGGCTACATGACTGACCTTAGACTGCAGAAAGATTTTCTAGCTTGTTGGCCTCCTGACTGACTGGCCCATTATCTCACCACCTGCATGACTGCATGGAGAAACGTCCTGATCGTGCACACGGACAAGCGGGAACAGTGTCAGTCGGGCTGACTCATTAACTGTCCGTCTTGCGCCGCCGTTACCAGTTGGCTGGTGTATCTCCATCTAATGTGGACAGCTTGATCCAGATTGACAAGGAGAACTAATCCATGTAGTTTAGGTCAAAGTGTTTGAGCCTCTGAGGACTGGAAGTCACGCAGGGCATAAGGAGAGAAAAAGTATGGGGGAAGCGGGTGTATGGATTGCTTTGCATCATCTCTAATGAGTAATTAAACACTTGAATGGAGTCCAATTAAGGAGCACACAGAGTTTGCAGACTCGCACATGCATGCACACGTACACACACGCAAACATATAGATGCGGCGCCGCATGTTGACGCACAATTAGACGTCTGCATGCAAACAAACTGCAAAACGCCAAACGGAAAAAAAAAGAAGGCATGCACACCAGAACGAGTAGTCTCACTTGCCCGTGTAGATCAGATATAGAAAACCCCCCCACACACACACACACACACACACACACGCGCGCACACACACACACACACACACATACACACACACTTACTCAGGTCTCGGCACATTAAGTGGAGCCATATGTGCTGACTGTTATGTGGTTCAAGACAGAATGAAGGTCAGCGGGGTCTGCTGCTAATAGCCAGCATTCCCTTTCCTCTGCTCACAGTGCATCTGTCTTTATGTTGGTCTCCTTTTTTTATTTTCCTTTCTCAAAATTTCTTCCACTCTCATTTTGGTCCTTTTTTTCTTGTCCATTGTTCCATCTCTTGGTTTCAGTGAAATTTGAATTTAGAGCCTAGAGTCTATAAAATGCTAATGTCCACAACAGAGTTTGTTGTTGCTGGTTGAAACACCTTTTGGTCAGAATTGGCATAGATAATTCTGGTGTTAAAATAAATGTTAAATAGACCACAACCACAATACTATTATACACAATGTACAGCCTTGTTCAATATATTGGAATACTATTTTTAAAAATTCGCCATTCGCCATGCAAAATTGGTTGTTTTTAAGCCTTTATTTCTTGTAAATATGATGATTTTCACTTAGAACCTATGAAACCATGATATTTGCTACATTAGGGCCATAAAAAAGACATTTTTAACACAAAAGTCTTAGCTTGAAATGTTTGAGACCTGCTTAAAGGTTACTGTTTTTGACTGCGGCCCAGTTGGTAGAGCAGACATCTTGAAGTTGGAAGGTCGTAGGTTAAAGTCCAGCCTTCTTCTTCACACGTCTGTGTGCATCAAGGTGAGGAATTGATTCAACCGAATCAACTGTGTTATTGGTGCATGAGTGAGTGTGTTGATAACTGAATGCAGTTCTAGCGTAAAGCGCATTGAGAAAAGTGCTGTATAAATTCAGACCATTCACTTTTAAAATGTACTTTTAATCTGGCACACAAGCCTTATTGGAACACATATTGTAATTTATTCAGTATTTGTTGAATATGAATGCACATACTAATGGAAAGCAACTTACATTTTTACTGGACAATCACTGGACTTGTTCTTTACTCTCAGAACATTCTTTGCTACTTTTTTAAAAATGTACTAAAATAATACTAAACAGGAATTTAGCTTACTTTTATACAACATTACAAAATAACCTATTCATGTGAAAGAAGATGTTCATAAAACATGGGAACAGATTAAGGGGAGTAACACGTTTCTAATGGAAACTCATTTAATATTACACAAATGTTGCTTTGAAACATCAATTAATTTAGTTTTAGTGACTGATTAAAACATATTTCCATGCCTGTTTAGAAAGCATTTCTGTATCTTGTCTTGTGTTTTGCATTGCTAGATAATGGCTCCAATGTATAGGCGCGACATAAGCTGCAACATCATTATTTCACCACAAAACCTCAGTTTGAAAGGCACACAAACATTACTGACCGTAAGCTGGAGGACTAGTTGAGTAGCTAGCTGAATAATCAAAGAGGCTTGTTGGTTTGTTTTATGCACAAACAGCGGTCTGCAGCTGCTTCCACATCAGAAGCCAGAAGGAGGTGATTCTCCTTATTAGATGTGTCCTTACATAGAAACACACGAGGAAAACACACACAAGACAACACATGGTGTTGGGTTTTCTTTTTAAATATGAAATAAAAAGAAAACCCGGGGACAGATTCTGGTGGCACGTAATACACATTGAGGAGCGGACCAGAACAGACACTTTTATTGTCAGGGAATCTCTGGAGAATCACCTGCTTTCTTCACAGTAAGAATCGTTCGCTCTGGAAGGAGTCTGACGTTTCTGAGATGAACATCTGCCTCCCCGGATTGAGTCCCTCAAGAAAATCAAGTATTTAAGTTTAGTTTCAGATCAGGGGTTTATGTTGCAGGATATAAGAAAAAAAAAGTTTAACATTTACTTTGGTAAAATCATTTAAGACGCCTGAATAGCTGCAATATTTAGTAAAAACAAAGCTGGATCTACGGGTTAATGTCATGTTAACTGTTTAAGTTGAGCTCCCTAAAGTAAGGGTGTCAAAGTCATTTTCGTTGTGGGGAAAAACAAGATCCTGGATATTCTTGAAGGGCCGGTGTTGCCAGAATATGTTGATAAAACCCATTAACAGGCTATTAAAATATCAGCAAATAGCTGTCTCTGCATTTTAAGTAGCTCTTAAAATTAAACATCTTTTCACATTGTTCAGTCCCACTAGGACTTTGAGATTATTTTTGGGCAATAAAATCACAAATTTTGTGGAGATAATTTGGAAATATTTTCAAGGAATTTTACAATGTTTACATTTATGTATGAATTGTGACTTTGTTCATCGTGACATTGATCACGGACTAACTAATAACTTGACACCAAGTAAGGCTGAGGCAGCGACGCTGTAAAAGTACAAAATACTGCCACCTACAGGAGGGAGTTAGTGGTCAGTTAAACCCAATGTTTTTTGACCATTTTTATGGAAAAGTTGCAGTTATGCATTAGTGAAAAAAAAAAGTGGGAATCTGTTGATGTTTTACATGAATTTTCACAACCACAGGAAATTGGGAGGACTTTGACACATATGTCCTAAAGGTTCTTCTGCTGCATTTTCACTGTTCTTTACTGTAACTTGGTTGCCTTTATGCTACAAAAAAAAAACCTTTAGAACTGTAAATTATATAAAAAAAGGTTGACACACATTTCAGTTAACATCTCTACACATTAGCTATAAAAATCTAAATCTGTTGTATCCATATTTAAAAGACTTTTAAGTCCCCTTTTTTTTTGCTAATCTTGATATCTTTGGTTTTTGACTCTCGTGTGAATGTTATTTTTGTCTTTTACCTTATGGATGGTTATTTTATTGCCAGCCGCTGTGGTGAAAACAACTTCCCTCATGGGATCGATAAAGTATATATCTATCCGTCTTTCCTCCCATTGATTTCCTGCTGTGCCTGGGATCACTGTCCTGATGCATGACCCAATTTCAGTCAAGCTTCAGCTGTCAAACGGGTGGCTTCAAAATTCCACTCTGAAAAACTTTAATATATATATATAGAGGAGTTCATGGTGAACTCTGTGTCTGCCAGGGTCTTAGATCCTGCTGCTGAAAGACAATGTCAGATAATCAGCCCTCCAATGCAGCGCTTAACAGCTGCAGTGCGCCTTTTGTGCCGATACGATGCGGTAAGTTTCAAGAAACCGGGGCTCTTCATGATAGTCAAACATCTCCACTTTGGCGTCACATATAGCGTCCTTTTAAACTTTTTTCACGTTTTGACACGTCAATTTGTTTTGTCAGGATCTCTTATTCCAGACCAACACAAAGTGATGCATAATTGCGTAGTGGAAAAAAAATAATGGTACATGGTTTTCGAATCTTTTCACGACTTAAAAAAAAAAGTATTATTCACCCTTCCGGGCCCCAAGTCTTTTGAGGCTCTGTCAGCTTTGCACTTTCAGAGAATGTAAATTTCCCCTTTCTTTAGAGTTGGGAGAAAAACAGTCAAGCTTAGTCAGATTGAATGTCTGAAGAGCAGCAGTTTTCAAATCTTGCCAGGGATTCTCCATTGGATTTAGATCTGAGTCTTGTCTGGGTGTTTCTAACGAATGGAAATACTTTGATCCAAACAACGCCGTCGCAGCTCCGGCTGCATGTTGGTGGTTGTTGTCCTGCTGGAAGTTTCACTTCTAACTTAGTCGCAAGTATTTTGATAACTTTTGCTATTTTCATCTGGGGACGTTGTCTTGTAGTTTACTGTTCGACGCAGCTGTTTTTTGCACAAGATTTTATTTAGGGGCGACAGATATAAAGGGGGCAAACACAAACGCACATTTGTTTGTTTTTTCCCCCCCTCAGCTTCGTAATAATTCTGTATGTTTTGTTTGTCCATCTTTTCATAATCATCAGGGTATGTGGGTTCAACAAGACAACATGTGAAAAATGTTCAAGGGATACTTTTGGAAGGAAATTATATTTTATTGATAAAATATCGTCAGACTGTCAGATTCAGCTTTACTTTACCTGAGCTGTGCAGTCTGCCACGTTCATTTTGGACCAAAAATTTTGACTGCAACTCTTCGTCGCTTTTATTTATTTAGTTTTTTTAAACAAGCCATGGTCTGACCTTGGGTAAAATTTGCTGGGTCATTGCTGCGACAGCCACTGTTGTGTAAACTCTTGGAATGAAAGAATCTATTGACTAAACTTCCCATGACTATCTTCAATTTCCAGGTTTGTGGTGCTGCATGCATGTGTGTGTGTGGGGGGTGGGGGGAAAGAGGGCAAAAGGAACACAAAAGTTATTTTGCAGCATAATTCATTCTTTGGCGTTTTATAATATGTGTTTTTATTACGGAAGAAGAGAAAAGATTTAATAAGTACCCCCGGTTTATTTAATATAGTGGATATAACCTCAATTTGCTGCAAATCAAACAGTAGGACGTCTCTTGCCTCTTCATTTTTCACAGAAAATATAAAAGAGTTGATGCTGTCAACATGTCTCTTCTCTCGCTGTCTTTCTGTATTCCTGTCTCCCACTCACCACATCTTGGAGTAATCCCACTGTGCCCAAACCCTCTTTTCTCATCGTCTTAACTGCTACTGATCTCTCAAAATTCCAACCCCCACCCGTCTGCTCTCCGCTCTCTTTGAAATGTTTCTTCTTTTTCCACGCTCTAAACCTCCTCATTCCCCCCCCCCACACAAAAAATTATATTTTCCCTGCCTGGATTTCATTTCATTAAGATTATGCACACTTTTGCATATGCTCTTTGTGGAACTATCCTCAAACCGTTTGCGCACACAGGACCCTTTGCTGCCTCATTAAGTCCTTGTGAAAAAGAAAAAGGAAAAAAAAAAATAATAATGAAATGCTACAAAATCAGCAGTGTAATACACACTTTTAAAGCAACCCTCATTGATTTTGTATATTTCTGATTATAAAGCACTTGAAACTGAATAACATGATGTGCGCTGTGAATTAAGCGAAGCTACGTTCTTCGAAGGGAAAGGCGTATGATGGTGACCTACATTTTGCAAAGTGGATTACTTTATTATGGTGTAATAAACTGTATTTCAGTTTGTCTCAAAAGTAAAGATCAGGCGTACGCTTGTTCCAGACTTCTCTCTTCCGCATTTCTTTTAACAACCAAAGTGCCATTCTTTAGCTTGCCATCACCAGTCACAGAGTTAATAGGGCAGAGAGTCGCTTTCCGTCAACATTTTCTGCTGAATCCACAAAACAGCGTTTAAGGCTTTCTTAAAACGCCATCGGTCGTTGAATATAACCAAGTGGTGGGAATAAGTCTTGCTCCAAACATCGAGTTTATCGTAACCTCCTCTGCGTCCAACCGTGAAGATCCTCCAACAAAAAAAAAAAAACACAAAAAACTAAAACTCTTTTTTTGCTCAGTTTAGTTACAGTATGTGTTTTTGTGACCTCCAATCTGATCACTACCAGAGTTAGTTTTTTCTAATCCTACCTGATCATATTGAGACTGACGGTGCGTAAGAGCTAAATTGGGAATGGTGCTTATGGATTCAGCAAAATAAAAAAAAATATTGGCTATATGTGGTGCCTTCGGTTTGAGTTTTAACACAACAGTTTGGCCAACTGGTCTCAATGACTCAGCAAACCGGCTCCCTTTGAAAGTGTCTGTTTTCTCAGTCCCTGGTAAGAAGAAGAAGAAAGTCTCTTTCTAGGGTAACGTCATTTTGCAACTATAGCTGGCAAACAGCAAGTGGCAAATCTACTAAGGAACAAACTCCAGGCTCACTATCTGAGAAGATAGTAGCAACTAATTAACCTTCTGCTATCACTTTATTAAACCTGCGTTAATTTTTAAAGAGCAGAACCCAAGAAGCATGTGAAACCTGATGCTTAATTTGAGATTGCTTAAGTCTGTGTATCGGAGCCAAAATGAAGAAAATTAAATGCCGTAGTAGATAATGCTAATATTGCAGTAATAATTTCTGTGTTATTTTAGCATCAGTTGAGGATATTCTTACTTTTTAAATACAAGCAGTAAGATCATGTTATACATTTCTGATTTAGAGTTTTTCTTAAGTATGGTATATTTTTAAGGTTGCTCACACACACATGCATACACGGATGATTAAAACGTTGACAGGGTGAAGCCAAAACCAAAACATGACCTTAATAATGAATTTAAGAAACAATGTTTGCTTAAGCTGACATTAAAACAGAGCGAGTCACATTAAACTTTATACTCTGAGCTCATTGCTGACTGTGGAATGAAGAAGTGACTTCCACAGAAAAGTAGATTTTTTTTTTTTTAAGTGTGAAATGTAACCGGTTTCAGTGTGTGGACATCAAATGCCTTCCTTTTGTCAGGACCTGGTGGGAGTCGGCTCGACGAAAGCCACAGCACACGGCATCCTTTGAATGGGGAAACTTTTTGAACTCTTTGGGTCCGTGCAGGTGATGTCACCTTTGCTACTTTCAAGATAACAACTCATTTGAAAACAAACGCTCGCCTTGGCAACCACGCGAATCTGGCTTCTGTCTAAGCTGTGAGCTTAACAGGAAACTTTACATCCGCTTTGTAAAGTTCCACCTCGGGCACGAGTTGTGCCCCTCGCGATAAACCGAGCTGAGAACTCGCGAGTTGCAATCCTTCGCTAAGTTTTAACGTATGACTCACTCGTGACGCATCACCGTAAAACAGAGGGTGTCGATCTGTTTTAAAAGTCTGCTCAAGGTCCCCAACGTGGCACATTAGTTTTCATTTGCAATTCATCACATCGGACTTGACTTGCTCTTGAAAATCCTCCAAAGTGCTTTTGTCACATTGTATTTTTAGAGGGGAAAATCTACAGTTGTTTATGTGAAGCAAAAAAAAAATAAAATAAAAAAAAACAACCTTTTGGAGTTTGTTGCGACGGGTTTTTGCACAATGACAGATCGGAAACGTTGCTCTGAAAATGACGAGGGGAGCTGCAATGAAGACAGAGATTATGATGGTGAGGAAGTGTCTCAAAGTAGGAAGATTTAATCAAGACTCGCATTAAATCGCCTAAGTAAGCTGCATTAGTAGATTAACTTAACCAGATCGTAATAGGATTTAAATGTCTAATTAACCTATTTTCTGCAAGTATTCTACTTTAACTATAAATGTAAACAAACTGAGGATGGTGGCGTTACGGTGACGTTATGCAAGTACAAGTTATTTTTGCCAGGGGCCAACTCAAAGCTCAGGGTCATACCTGATCCAATCTCACGTCTCAAGCCTTCGAATGGAGAATCAGTTTCAAGTTTTAAGGGGAAAACTCCAGTCAAGTCTCAAGCATTTCAAGGGCTAATCAGAGTCAAGGCTGAAATCTTTAAGGGTCAAAGTTCAAGTAAACTCCTGAACCTTTGTCAATAGCAAAGACTTTCGGGAACGAGTCCAAGTCAGGTGTGAAAACTCTAATGATGTCATAAGTAGAAACAAAATATGCATTCATGTCAAAAGAAAATAAGCAGAAATAGGTAAAAGGCAGAAAATTCCTGAATTTGTTTTTATTTTGAAGAACTGTTGGTGTTTGTGTACTGATGCAGTAAAAACCTGCTAAACTCTGCGCTCAAATGATCAACCCCTTCGCCAGTAATGAACGTGGTTTGGATTATTTTCTTCTCTTTACTTGAAGTGAAGGAACTGTAAGATGATTAGAAAACCATGATCTAAATCTGCATTTAAAAGTGGCTAAATTTAACCCTTGTATGCAGAAATGGGGTCCAACCGACCCCACACACGTAAAACTTGTATTGTTTTCCATAGTCCTCTAGGTTTTCCCTCAGTCCTCACACACACAAGGGTTAAACAACAAGGAGGGCGAGATGATAGAGTGAGAAAATGAGGAATATTGAATTTCTGAATAAATAGAACAGGGAGAGCTTTTCATTTTGGAGAACAGAAAGTGTCTTTGTAATGACAGGAGCTTAACACCATAAGAATTAGATATTAGAGGCAAGTTAAACAACTCCAACTTATTTAATACAGTTTCCAAAGAAACCACACATATCTGGAGAATACAAAACAGTGACAATATTGTTTGGAAATCTTTATTTTTTATTTTTTTTTTTTTTTACAGCGACGTCTCATAGTAGAGTTACTGCTGTGAGTGTAATTTACGAGTGTAAACAGTTAGTCCACCATGATGTCCAGTTCCTTTTATTTCAATAATTCACATTTTAATACAATAAAAAACCTACAGTCATTTCTATTGCTAGATTGTTCACAAATAAAATGACTGAATCTATCAAAATATGATTTAATGCGTGAAAGAGAAGAAATAAACCTAAACAAAACACAGAAACCAGTACAGGCTAACCCAGAAACAAAAGGAGCAAGTGTGTGAAAGTATAGAAGAAGGATAAACCAGGTGAGGAAGCAAAAGCAAAAACATATTGGGGAAAAACTGTGGCACACAGAGATGAAGTATGTGTTTCCATCAGTGCAAACGTGGCAGCGGGTTTTTAACAGCAAGTTTGCAGACTGATGAAGAGGAGAAGAGCACCACCTGAGTTAAACCCCAGGAGGAAGGCTCGAGTAAGGCAGACGTCTGCAGGAAAAAAAAAACAAAAAACAAACTGTCGGCTGAGATGCTGGGTACAGATTTTTTATTTTTTTTTTTAAGAAGGCCTCAATTTCATGCTCTAAGTATACAACATCAGAAGCATTTGGTATTTTTTAAGCATTAAAACTGAACACGGCCAAACCAGAATATCTGAAGTGTGTGAATGTTACCATGACAACTAGGCATTTCTGACACGGGTGGACAAATCCGCATGAATCGACCCAACGGTTAATCAGCCGACTTCTACAGATCCTAGATCCATTTGAATCACTTTTGTTGAAAGCAGAGAAACGTCTAACACATTCAGGAAAGAGAACTGGACTTAGCCACCAGCCGCTTAATCAAATGACCGACACTTACCAGCTTACTCTCTCCGACGATTACGCCACATAAAGATTGTTCATGAGACTTAAATCCCCGAATTTGACTCTCGACTCGTCGACGCGTGAGCTCGAGTCCGACCTGAAGTCTCTATTTTGGCGACTCAAGTGCTGCTCGATTCAAAGCTGCAGACTCAGGTCTCCGTCTGTGGGTTTTTTTCCTCATATTTCTTCATAACTACAAGGTCTAAAGGTTAGCCCAATCTGATCCAGCCCAACAACCAAGAACTCAATGTCTTGCTTTTTATTTATTTATTTTTTTCTTTCTGTCATCAGCTGGCTTCATGTGTTCGGTGTAACCGTGTCCCTTTCCACCTCCTGCCTCTATTCGCCCATCCTCCCAGCTTCTCTCTTCCTCTCATGATCTGTTTTCATTGTGCTCCTCTACCCAAATTTCCTTCTCGGCCTTTTCGTTCTCTCTCTTCCCATCTGCTGTGGTGTTTATGAGCATTAATCAGAGTGTTCAAGCACCATGACCAAAACAACTCTCACTCCGACTCTCTATGCTTCAGTCTCATTTTTATATTTATATATATAAATATATTTCCCTTTCAAGAAGTCACAGATAGCCTCTGCTCACCGTACACACATGCAGACACACGCAGGCGCACCTCCAATTTACACACACACACACACAAAAAAAAAAATCCATAAACATTATTCAACCTTGGTTATAATTTCCACTGAGCCCGGAGCAACTGTGGTTGTGATGGTAGAAGTCTTTCATCCATCTCAAAAGTCACCGTTGTGTGCAGAGGGCTTTCTTCCCCGCCAACCCCTCGCGGAGCAAAGCTAAAAGTATGAGGGGACAAATTGTGAAAAGATGTCCCGCAGTTATATTTTTCATACAGCTGTCTGGAGTCCATCCATCACAGAAGCGTCAATGCAAATGCCTCACCGCGTTATGAATTTACGCCATCAAATAGGCCCTCGATCTTATTTGCCGGGAGCCGAGCTAAGTCAGAGAGGAGGCTGCGGCTGAATACGCCATTAAAATTCATCATTATATTATAATCACCCATTTCTGCTATGAAATAGCAACTATCACCTTAGTTGCACTCCCCTCCCCCTAAATAAAGCAACTGACTAATGCCAGGAAATCCATCCTAATGAAAGCCCTCCAAACAGAGCAGCCTATTTTACCACCTTGGGGGGCTGCATTAGTAATTTCCAGGACTTTTCTGGCAATTTTATGCCACCCACACTTATTCGTGTTTTAAATATCCGCCAGGTGATGCCAGCTTGTGTAACGACGGCAATTAGGCTGCACTCTGCACGTGGCGCCGGGTTTGGGAAGTTGGTGGTAGCTGTCATTCAACTTTTGCTTAGTTTGTGATTTATTCAGCGTTCTCGCAGCAGTAATTTCCAAACCCTTTTCCGCCGACCTTGAGTTGATGAACGCCGATGGTGAATATTAAATACGTGGGGCGAATGGCTTCCTGTCCTTTTTCGGGTTTCGAATCAGCATTGTCCAAGGTCCGCATGCTCATAAGTTAAAACGGTTCGATTTGCACATTTGTCTCTGCCTGATTCGGGCGCTTGCGCAATAAACCGAGCAGCAGCTGTGACAGCTGAAAGTTTCCGCGTGTTTTATTTTTAAAATGTGCTGGTAGTTCAAAAAAAAAAAAGTTCTCGTCTTCCACCCCGGTGTAGGGGTTTCGAGCATGAACAGACTGTTTGGGGTATTGCAAAGTCATCTCAGTCAGATTTAAGAACAGACTTTAAATAGGCCAGGTTAAAAACCTCATTTTATTTGTTTTTGTTTCTGCATTTCTGAGGCAGGTTCTGTGGTGTGCTTTGGATCCTTGTCCTCTGTCCATATGTGAGTTTCACCTTCAAGGTAAAACTGTTTTGTAAACCCGTTTAAAGCTGTCCAATTGACATGTCTTTACAGCGTTGTGTCTTTGTTACTGCATGATATCAAGCTTCGTTTTCTTGCCACAAGGATCACTTTTCTGTGAATGGCTATGCAGGTTAAAAGTGACATCAACTGCAGATCCAAGACACATTTTAGCCGCCATTTTACCAGTTAGACTTGGCAGTCACCTCACCGGTTTTTTTGAAAAGGATCAGTGTAAGGAGATCTGCAGCAGAGTGAGGGTTAAGTCTTTAAAAGGATGATTCGTGTTCAAACTTCTTTTCTTTGTGAAGAGAGAGAGAGAGCGGGGGCTTTTTTTTTCCCTTTTAAATGGGAGCAAAGCTTTTCTCCATCGGTGGCCAAACCTTGACCCTCCAACCGATCTAGAAATAGGCACTCGCTAAGGGAGAAAAAGAAAGAAAGACACTCCAGCCTCTAGCCTTTCCTTTTCACTGCGCACGTACACTTCCAGCTGCCTGAACGTAGATGTGGGTAGTGTACGAACACACACACACACACATCTACCCAGCATGGTTTTCCATTTTGTCACTCTGGGGAGAAGGTGAACTCATATTGTCGACCGCTGAGTAAAACGTTACAGAATATACACGCACACACACAGTCGTGTTTTCATCACTTGTGGGGACTTCACATTGACTTCCATTAATTTCTAGAGCCTAGCCCGAACCCTAATCCTACCCATCACAGACCTAAACACTAACCCAAAAACAATAATTTCCCTCATGGGGACCAAGAAAATGTCCCCACAAGGAGTAATGGTCCCCATAACCCCACATAGACAGAAATAGGTTCCCATAAGGATATAAAAACCTGGTACACACACACACAGACACACATGCATGCATTCACATCCACGTGGACCCAGTAGGCCCAGACCCAGACTATTGGGCCATACTTTTTTTTTTATTTGACAAATACTCCCAAAAGCGATTGCCCTTGAGCATGCCATTACCTAATCAGGTAGCTGGGTGTTTGTGTTTAATGTTTGAAAGGAGAGAATTTACGAGCAGATCATTACAGTTTGAAAAAAATAAATAAATAAAAGTGAGTTATGGTGCTAAATTATCCCAACACTGTTGAGTTATAAAATAAAATAATGCATGTATGAAGCTGAACAACAACTCTTCATGCGCAGTACCTACAGTGATGTCCTTCAGAGTTGCGTCTCTCTGAAGGACATCTCGTTGATGACTCAAGAAGATGAAGGACGAAACAGTTTATGGCATTAAGCTAGAATCAAATGGAACATAGCTTAATTTTCTAGGAAGTTAAAAAAGTTGTTAACATTTTGATGGAAAAAGCTACAAAATGAAAGAAATGCAGACAAAACTCCTGCTGGCTTGGATGACATGTTGCAGATCCTCTTATATCTTTGCATCCTATCTTCCAGGTGCCCCACTTCACTTCAATCCTGCATCAACACAGACCGGCATAAAAGATCCGCAGCGTGGAATTCATCAGGCCGTCTCCCACCGGATGAGTTTGCCGTTTCTGTGTGATTGTCACTGCATGAACAGCTAGAGCTGGAAATGTAGGTTTACCACATACACGGCTTTGCAAAGGTTTTCTGGAACAGGGCGTGGATATGTTTTTTTTTTCTTTTTTTTCTTTTTGTCTTTTCACACTTTTAAACTAATCAGGTGTGAACACCTAACAGTTGTGCAATTAATCGTCTCTCCCACCTAAGCTGTAGTTATCTGCTGCTCCTCCAAAGTTATCAATAAGCCTCTCAGCTCAGAATGAGGCTGTTCTTCCTCGACGCCTCGGTTTAAGTGAGCAACCATGACTTGCTAAGTTTGCAGTTTTGCAATCTTGTTTTTATTATCTAAAAACTACTTTAAACTTCCCCAGAAATTTCTCCCTGACAATAAGATTTTCTTGCGAACCTCTGATCCCTTAACACACCAGCTGTATTTGCACAGCTGAAACTCGTTTGCACCGTTAAGGGTTATCAGAGTCATGGAGTTGGTCAAAGGCACACGGCACTTTTCTGATTTTTATTTGTATGAAAAAATGTTGAAAACAATGTCAATCTTTCCCCTTTCGTAACACAATCAAAGACCGCTTCGCTGCTCAACCACGCAGCATTCTTGAAGTTTCTGACTGTGGCGTGAAAGCTTGTGGGGTACGAACAGATTTGCAGTTTTGACTTTTTACTGAAAAGAAGCTTTGGTTTCCTTGGGTCTTACTTGGGTAACATGACTTGAAAATAATTGGATTGTGCAAAATATAATGAATATTTGATCACATATAAGGACTAATCTGAGTAACTAATAGAGAAGACGGATAACCCGCAATGGACAGCGCCGATTGCTTAATGCATGATTAAAATGTTGATTATCGTGACTTTAATTCCCCGTGATTGGATCAGATACTTAAATTACAGTTAAATAATGGAAAAGCGAATGGATTTTCACTTAGGCTAAAGATCTCAGCGACTTCAGCGACTTTTTCATTTAACCGAAAACCACTTCCTCGAATGCAATTAATGGAAAAAGGAATAGAGCCCTAATTTGGAACTAAGGGCCCGTAACAGTGGTCAGCACTGAGACTAATAGCATTGTGCTCAAACAGGAGAGCCTGTGAAGTGGGCCGAGAGTTGCTTTGCCTAATATTCCCCTGGCAACGCGCACATTGATCCCAAGCAGCAAACTTTGACCGTGCAAACAGAGACCAAACAGGGGCACGGAAAAGAAAGAAAAGAAAAATATCAAGATTTTAGTTCTTAATAGAATGTTGGGCAGCGTCGTTCGCTCCGTGCCTGAATAATTCACTTTAGCCAAACTGTTGCTTCGGGTCGCATTCATTTTTAATGACGCCTTTTGATGTTGATTAATTAAGCAGTGCTAGCACTGCTGTTTCTCCACCGTCACAGCCTGTTAAAGGCACCCACATCACACACACACACACACACACACCGCTTCATCTCCCTCTGCTTCCTCACCCTCATCCGTCTAAACCCTAAAGCCTTTACCCCATCTTGATGTGCTCACACACACGGGGATGCGCAAAATCGCGACACTTTCCACGTACGCGTGCATTTACGCACACTGACAGCTACACACCGTCTAAAACCCCCCAAGCTAACCCCCTCCCCAAAAAGAGTCTGCAAGTCTTAAAAGTCTTTTCTTTTAAAAGGAGATTGGGAGGAGCGTGTATGTTTGTGACGGGGAAGCGATGAAGGGAAAGAGAGATTCAAGGAAGAGCGTTGAGGAAGTAGGAAAGGGGGATGCCTCTCAGCAAGCTTGTAGCGCATTACCGCTTGTGTGCGTGCATGTGTTTGCGTATGTGTGTGTGTGTGTGTGTGTGTGTGTGAGAGAGAGAGCGAGTGAGATGGAGGTGGATAAATATATTGTTAGTCTGTACTGTAAGTCACAACTCAGGGGGCTGGCGTCATGCTAATTAGAACACATGCATGCCTAAACTGGTGCAGAGGAAAGGTGCATGTCTGACGGTGAGCTGGAGAGTAAAATCTAGGCAAGAGTCTTTCATGTGTTTTTAGCCAATGGAAACAAGGGCAGGCACGCTGCAGCCAATCAGCAACCCTGAAGTTTATAAATAGAGCTTAGCCAACTGGACTCCTTCATACTTGTTCTCCCAGCAGCCCCCTCTTTCCAAAATGCTCTCCCTCGGTGACACTTGGAAGCAGCACCTACGTGTGAAGCAAAGCGTGTCTTTAAGTGAGGTGTTTAATTCTGAAGGACCCGATTCTCTCTTCTTTCACATTAGAGAAGGTATATGCAGGACTTAGTACTGGTAAAAAAAAAAAAAAAAATGAAAGGAGGAAGCACAAAGTGGGGAATGGGAGACGGTAATAGATGACCACACCAACACACACATACACCTGAGCGGAGGCTGAATACGGTTAGGTGGGGTATTAAAACGCACTGACTATATTTTCCACTTTTCTCGAACACACACACACACACACACACGCCTCAAACACACACTTGCACTCCGAGTAACTTGATTTTCTCCTCATAATGAATCATCCGTGTGAGAGAAAGCGAGAGGCCATAATGGGGGAGTCTATAAATACCAGGCCAAAAAGCCTCCTGTCATGTTACATTGATCTTAGCATGATCGTGTGAGCCTTTTTGATACCATTAGGATTTCTATTACACAGCTCGGCCCTGTAAGAAGCCCCGGGCAGAAGAAAAGAAAAGGACGCAAAAAAAAAAGAGAAAAGGAACGAAAATTACAATCCAAGTGGGGTTGGGGGAGCGGTGGGGGAAGAGCCATTTTCAAACTTTGCTCATGATACAAGATCAAATTGCTCTTGGCTAGCATCACTTCCTGAGATTTAGAGTAAAACTGACCATAAAGGAAGATAAAAGCAATAAAAAAGATAACTTTACACAATCAAAAATCTAATCTTACCAATAAAACTTCTTAGTATCCGATTAAATTTCTACTATGTATAGAAATCCATTTATTAATGCACAAAAATGCAGATGTCTGTGATTCTGAATCAACCGGAAAAATGTCAAACTTTTCGTTTTAATGTTAATTTAGAACCTTGCCGTGAGGAACGCTAAAGGAGGAACTTGGATGAGCAAAACTGCAGCACCTGGACAGTTTATGGAGAAAACACTGCAGAAACGCAGTTTGTAACTGAGCAAGAAGCACATCCTGCAGCCTTTTCACTATGAAAAGTAGTGAAAATACTTTGTCACATGCCGAACATAAAGAAAGGATAAACTCAAACATCCTGTGGTGGTGATGTTGTTGTTGGTCACTGTGTTGCATATAATATTTTTTATTCTTTTTTTTTTAGTCACAGTGAGGGTCTTCTGAATCATAATTGAATCGAATCGCGAAGTGCCTCTTGTGATGAAAAAAGAAGGGGAAGTCAGAGTAAAATCCCAAGCAATCCATAGTGGCCAGTGGAAAACATTTTACAAGCCAGGTTTTCTTGTCTGAGATTTCTGCGGATGTCTAAAACAACATGTCTGCTGCTCGACGCTCCACGGGGCCGGCAGCTGACAGAAAGCTTCAATTCACCAGGCACATCATTGAGACCACACGAAACCTTTACCACGAAAACATGAAGGCCAGGCAAAGGTTCGCCTGACCGTGTGTACGACCAGGACTTCAGAAATATTCTCTAGGCAGATAAAGTATAAAACTGAATAACTTGGGCGTGGAAACATAAACCAAATATGGCAGTCTAGGAAAAAAGAACCTCGAATCGAAAAGTTTGGAGGTGGGAGTGTCGTGGTGTCATGCTTTGCTATGTCAGGACTGCATCCAGCTCATGTTTGATTTATTTTTGTTAAGTGCAGCTAAATCATTACTTTCAGACATAATGTGCTTTGTGAACATTTACTACAGATAGATAAAGAACCGAATATTTGTTGGGGGGAATTTTTTTCATGGCATTTTCAAAAACTAATTACTACCTGCCTGGATGCAAATAATCACTCTAAGAAAAAAAATCTGTTATATATCTTCTCAAAGTGACGAGTTTATTATTTTTGCTCAAATTTGCACAAAACTGGTTAGGCAACTTCGACTATAGAAATCATGGCTTCAGAAATCCAATGTTCTTTATTTCTAAGTTATTGTCTGAACAGAATTTTAAAATCTCCACTCTCATCTCGGTTGCCTGGAACGACGAGCCAAAACTGGCAGCAAAGTCAGAGGAAGAAAAAAAAAAGTTGTTGGCAGCGCGGCTCAATATTATAACATCATGTTCATTTCACTAAACTGAATATTCCATTCTTTGTGCCAGAAGCTGCTTCAGAGGGGCTTGAATAACAAGCAGCATGCTCTCAACAATGACGTCTTTGAACTGTAAATCATGCAAAAATAACTAAATACATTTGAGTGCAACAAATTGAAGAAATTGCGATGAGACTCACCTCTCAACAAGACGATCAGGGAAACTGCACCAGCCCAAAGTGAATCCGCTGGAACACAGGCCTTGTTGGCTGAATGGATTCAACTTGTTTTTTAAAAGGAGCTTCTTCGCCTATTGTGTTGTGCCGAGGTATAAAGTGTGCGTCTTAAATTACAGAACATTGTCTGGGCAGCAAATAGAAATTTATCAAACGGACAGAAAACCACTTACAGAGTCAAATATTTTTTTCTCCCCTCTCTCGTCTTTGCAAACGGCACCCATACAAATACAAAAGGCAGACACAAAGTGGGGCAGAATATTAAAAAGCCCCCCGCTGTAGGTTAAAAAGCTTCTCCCTCCATGCTCGGTGTTTTATGTAATAAAAGGTTGCGCGCGCGCTTCAGAGAAGCTGAGAACTCGTCCTTTTGTTTTTGGTGCGAACAATCCAAACCGTGCGTCTCTCCTCATGCCGTGTTGGCTTGAAGAGCCGGCGCAGCCGTTTGTCGATTGGACAAAAAAGCGGCAGTCAATTTAAAAATAGATTATTACTGATACTTCCTTGAGATTATTGTGATGTGTTTCAGATATTAGTTCCTAGAATTCATGGTTTTGGTCTTGGAGCTACAAGACAGACTTTCTGTGACATTAAACTAATTTTGGATACAGTTTGTCATCTGTAATGCAGCACGTCAGTCTGTTTTTCTCTCTCGAGTTTTTTCTATTATAAGCCGACCTTACTCAGATGGCAACACGTAAGGTAACTAATCAAAGTTCTTCTAAATACGTTTGAGTGCGTTTTCTTATTTTTCTTGTCTTTATTTTGTATGTTTTTAATCAAATTCCTCCATTGAATGTTTATTTGTAAAAAAAAAAAATTAATACAATGTTGAATCCTTTATAAATCAGATGCAAAGAATACATCCGAATGTACCACGAAATTTGCAAAACCTCTATCATAAAGTTTATAATGACAGATTCTCGTGTCTCTTGTCTGATGATACGCACAATTTAGAAACATTTTCCTTCCTCTTGGAAAAAAAAAAAAGAGACCAGTCATCTCTCATTAAACCAAGGCACAACATTTACCAAACTCAAGTGGTTTGGACTTCATTGGATTATGAATACACTCTTTGCTCCTACTCAAACACTAAAGCCACAGCAAACCATAACATTTTCTGTTTTATCTTAAATGAGCTAATTACCACAAACAAAAACATGAATTTGTATTCGGGCCCCTAAGAGAAAACTTTGGAAATCACCCTCTTTCAACATTGCAGATCTAGATACAAGCATTTCTGTTCATTTGTCTTTATAAAAGAAAAAAAAAGTTTTGTCTGATTTCACGCAGAGCCTCAGATTCTCAACCAGATTTAGGTCTGGACTTTGACTGGACCGTCCCATCACATGAATATGCTTTTGATCAGTGCATTTTTACGGTGATTGTCCTGCTGGAAGACGAAGCTCCACTCTAGTCTCAAATCTTTTGCAGCTTCTAACATCTTTCCTTCTAGACATGACTTGTGTTCATCTCTCCATTTTCCAATCATCCCTGACCAGCTTCCCTATGAACACACACAAAAAAAAAAAAACACGCCCACAGCACGATGCCATCATCAGCATGTGTTGCTATTGGACTGGCATGTAGATATTCAACAGTTTTCAATCTTTTATGCAGATTTGCATGTAGGCCGCATGGTTAAATGTCGGTCTTACTTTTCCAGTGCAGCTACTTTCATATGATTTCCGTGTCTCCTACGTTGCTTGAAGAAAACTGCAAATGGGAGTTCTTGCGGCTGTCTTTTAACGATGGATTTATTCTTGCCAATCTTCTGTAAAGTTCTCTTTGGTGGAGTTTGCCACCAAACCCGTCAATACATTTTCCTCCTTGAGCTGTGAATCTCAGTAGCTCCTCCAGAGTTACCATGAACTTCCTACCGCCTTTCTCATTTTTTCACTTTTGGATCATGGCTTTTGCACTGCTTTGTGTTGTCTATCTCGTAGCATCTCATTAAAACACACGGTTTGTGGTTTTAAAGCGAGACCTTGGGGGGGAAAAAAGCGACTGCGCCTTTGATCAGAGCTTTTTAAAAACTCTTTCAAAGAGCGGGGTTGTCTCCCTCGCTGCTAAATGATTTCACCTCTGTCTGCAGTCAGGCAGCAGCTGTGGATACAGCAGAGTTTCTCTCTTTTTTTTCTACCTGCAGAAAAAGCTGTTTGTTGTCATTCATGCTTATGCAGCGTGAAAAGCAACTTCTGCCGACTTGAAAATTGCTTGAGCTGGATAATCCACCGGTAAAGCCCCAAAATGTTTACCGTCTTATCGTTGGTGCGATCGTGTTTCGCTTTTCTTAACATCAGTCACCTCTGAACTAGAGTTTAGTCTCGATAAATATTTGCGGAGCGTATTACGCGGCTTTGGCCGTGATTAAAACGCTTGATTCAGTTTTCCTATTATCGCATTTTTCAGGGTCAAAAGCTCCACTTTTCTTTTCCGTGACTCAGGACTGAATTATGAGAGTTTCCGAGAAAGCATCTGTGCAGTGATTTTTAAAACACAACGGCAAGAGTGTTGATATTTGCATGTGAAATTCTGGATGGAAAAAAAAATATTAAATGCTGTCTGGCTTAGAAAAGTAAGTTTAAATGCTTTTAATGGAGCAGAGCCTGCTGGATCCCTAAGGCGGCAGCCAGCAAGAACTTCTTTTGAGGTTGCAGTGTATTTCTAAGGGTCCGCAGGGCTACTAATAGGGCGACTTGGGAGAGCAAATGCAGATATCACACACTATCAAAACACACACACACACACAACTGACTGTACACACACAACATCACACTGAGTTGGTCCTGTAGGGAGATTAAGGCGAGCGCTGTTGACAGATAATGCCGAAACACAGAGGGTCTGACACAGGAGTGTGTGTGTGTGTGTGCGTGTGTGTGTGCGTGTGTGGGGGTGTGTGTGTATGTGCGCGGTCCCTCAGTAGGGAATACCAGCTGGCATGCTGAGAGTCCTAAGTAGCTGTGGGTACAGGAGGGGGATCATCATCATCCAAACACATAAACACACACACACATGCAAACTTCTCAACAGGCCTGACGAATTAGATCTCAAAAGTTACAAATGGGAAGAGGCACTATCTAGGAAAATTAAATGGTTTCTATAAATGAATACACAATGCATACCGAAAGTATTCACACCCAAAAAAACCCTATTCATATTTTTATCTCGCCTCGAACGCAAACCCGGCTTTGGCCGTGATTAAAATGCTCGATTCGGTTTTCCTATTGTCGCATTTTTCAGGGTCAAAAGCTCCGCTTGTCTTTTCCGTGAGTTTCCGAGAAGGCATCTGTGCAGTGATTTCAAAACACGGCAAATTTCATGCAGTAGAACAACATAGGAAATGAGAAGGAAAAGGCCATGTTTATGTTAATTCTGATGCTAAAAATCAGTGTTGTGCATCAGCAGTCAAGCCCACTCAATAGTTTTTGCACAACCACCTCTAAAGTCGTGAAAGTCACCGAGCCATTCTAACAAACGAATGAAATTTGATCAAAAATCGTTCCACTAAAGTTCTTGCTGTTTGCTTGTGGTTGCCCTCCTGTGTTACTTGTTCCTATAGTGCATAAAAGCTGCCTGTAGCATGATGCTGCCACTGTGCCTGAGGAGTGTACACTGGAGCTGAATTCATCCAGCTACATTCACAAATACACCACGTATACTGTTACTCTGCCCAAAGGCACTTCAGCCTTTGGCTTGGAAACGAACTCCAATCTAACCTACAACTGCAAGTTAACTACACGCTCCCTACAATGTAAATCAGTTCTTGTCAGACTTGTGTCATCCGTAGACATTGACGTTTTAGCCTTGGGGGTTGCACCAGAAACAATTTTTCATGACTTTCTTCTCGCCGCTCTGCCACAAAGGATTTGTGGAGTGCGCAGCTAATATTTGCCACGTGGACAGATCCTCCCGTCTTGACTAACTCCTGATTAATGTTGAGGTGGGCGGCCACGAATCGGTCGGTCATAAAGTTGAGCCGTACTCTTTCCGTTTTCCGCTGCTGGACCGATCGGTCCTCTGTGAGACGTTCAGAGGCTTACTTCGAAACCGAACTCTGCTTTAAGCGTCTCCATTACTTTAATCATAAACTATCTGATGTTACTTGATCTTCATGATGCAGTTTGTTCACTAATGTTCTCTAAGAAACATTTTATGGGCTTCACAGGACCGCTCTGACTGAGGTTAAATTACACACAGGAGGAGCCCTGTGTGACTTCTAAAGGGAACGTCTCCCACTGACTTTCTTTTAGGTGTATCAAAGAGGGTTGACCAAAAAAAAAGGTTAGTCTTTTCAGATTTCTAGTTATATAAAACTGAAAATCTTGCACAAGTGTGCTCAAGTTGGCGTTAAAATACGTGGAAGTTAGTGGCAGTAGCATGACAAAATGTGACAAAGCTCAGTGGGGTGTGAATACTTTCTAAAGAAACTGTACAGAATGAGGACACCACGCCTCAGCTGATAAAAGAAAAGCTTGGAGAGCAAAAGCCGGCTTGATGCATTTGTTTGCAGGTGTGTGTGTGTGTGTGTGTGTGTGTGTGTGTGAAGAAATGGAGAGTGTGTGTGTGTGTTCCTCTCTTCCCCCTTTAATCTGTGCATAGGGGCATTGGTGGGAATCTGCACACCGTGCTAAATCAATACACTCCCACCCGCTTTAGTATGCTTCCGCATGAGTGTGTGTGTGCATGTGTGTGTGTTGTGTGTGTTGCTTCAGAGCGCGTGTGTCTTAGTATGCGGCTCAGATAGAGAGAGCGAGAGAGAAAGAGAGAGGTTACATAAGAAGAAAGAGGGACACACTTAAGTGGTTTTGACCTTGGGTACATCTTCCATCATCCCCTCAAAGGTCTGCTGCCCATCTTCTTTAGGCTAAATAAACAGACTTTATTTCAAGCTCGATGTGCAGTCATAAAGCTCCGCGGCGTGTGAACACCATGCATTTGTTCGTATAGATTAGGAGTCCGAAAGCAGAGCCGCACCAAACTGAGGGGACTCTGGGATTCCTCCTCTCCATCTTTTTCTTCTTCCTTCCCGTCTTTATCTGTATTGTCTTGTCCCTCCATCCTCCTCTCTCCCTCCGATATCTCCCTAACCTCCTTTGTTCCGTCAATCCATTCTTCTGTCCTTCTATGTTTGGCCAGTGTTGAATCTACTCTATCTCTCCCTCCCCCCCTCCACCAACCCCTTTTGCCCCTGAGTATCTCCTCATCCGTCCAAATCCGTCCTCGTCTTGCGAAGATTTTCTTTAACTACTCTTTTTCTTTTCATGTAAGATTCCCTTTTCTGCATCCCTCCCTCTCCTTCATCCTCATCCCTCATTCTGAGTGACCGCCGGTCCCCGAGGCCATGGGCGCATCAGACTGGCGAAGCTCTATCTTCCATCACTCGCCATCTCCCTCCCCACCCCCAACTCTTTCGCAAACTCCCGTCTCTTTCACTCGCTCTTTCGCTGCTGGCAGCATTGGCAGCATGACAGTGCTTTCCCAGGGCAAGGCCTTATGTAAACAGCCCCATAGCACCAAGCTATGTCTGTGTGTATGTGTGTGTGTGCCTGTGAGAAGGAGTGTTAAATTTCCTATGTTGGGTTGCAAAGAGAGCAACAAAGGTACACACAGAGCGCTTTTTCGGTGTGCTCGTCTTTGTGTGTGTGTCAAGAATGCCTGTTAATAGCGGTGGAGGTCAGAATCCCTCCAGTTGCTGATAAAGTGTACACATAAAGGTTAGGATCCCTCTGAACCCGCCTTCTGAGAGAGTGCAGCGCGCGCTCTCTCGCATTTCCTCGCTTTTATTCCGCAGGCGCGTTTTGCCGATTGAAGATGATACGGCGACTGCCGTTTGATTGGTTGACAAAGCTATCTTTTGATTGGCCCAACTCCCCGCTCTTTCCTCCCCCTTCCCCTAGAGGGGAGGCGGGGGGGCGTTCCAGCCACGCTCTCGGTCGACCTTCAGGAAAGTTTACCAAAACTTTGCTTTGATTTACCCTTCCTTTTACCGCTCCCCCTCCTTTGTGTCTCCTCCCTCAAGTCTCCCATCGGTTTTCCGCATATATGCAGTCGACAGCCTCTCCATGATAATGAACTCGCGGCTCAATCTGTACAGCTGACGAAGCGCAAGAAGAAACCAAAACACCCTCTCTGTAGCAAGTGCTGCTTTATTGCAATCTAATCTCAATCAGCGGCAATCAGATTGGCTAGGAATATGATGTTCGCGCCGCCTCCACACTCCTCAGGAAGGCGGCGAGTCCTGAGCTGTCAGCTGCGTCGTGGGGTCAGATTTAAACTAGCAGACGACTGAAGTGATTTTTGCCGCGCTGTTTGATGAGGGAGCGACGACATCTTGTTGTCAAAGTGAACTCTGATTTGCACAGCGCTATCAAAGTTGTGACGGCCCTCGCTTTTACCGTTTCTTTCGCCACCCTGTCTCTCAGGTAAAGTGGGAGTGGCCCAGGTGTCCGGCGCCGTTTGGGAACACCCGGGCCCATTGGCAGACATCCTCAGGGTTTGGGCTTTGCTTAGGCCCTATGTTTTGATTAAAGTTATGGTTTTGGATTTATCTGGTTTGTTTATGTTTTACGTCATAACACAGCCAAGCATTTAGTCTGTCTGTACAAAATAAGCTTACAGATGCTCACATCCCAAAGCTGAATTATTTTTTTTGAATAAATTTGGGTTTATTGAAACAAAACAAACAAAAAAAAGAAACATTGAACTATCTGTTAAAATTAGTTCACCTGTTAATTTTGTCGTTACCTTGAGCCTGTTTTTTTTTTTTTTTTTTTCTCACATCATTTAACTTCATGCACTACGTTCACGTAAGTGTAAACAGGTATTATGGGGAGGTGAGTATTTTAAGCTTGGCCTTGGACTTAATCCATGTATTTTTTAGTTTTTTTTTTTTTTAAAAGAAGCAGCTTCTAAGTGGTTTGTTGCCAGCACTGGGTGATCATTTCAACATCATTAAAGTTAAAAAATTAAAAGAAGATCTCCAGCATGGCTAGAGCTGTACAAGGTGGATGTTTCTCCCAAAACTATTGAGTCGTGTTTTTTTTTTGACTCTCGTTACTCTTTCCTCACAGCGATTAACATCATCTTCCTTTTGAAGTTTTAGCAAAAGCAGGAAGGCAGGATTAATAAAACTATTTCGAGTTTTGTTGCTTTGGCGATTCAAAGTGCTGAATCAAAAGGAAATGCAAACAAAAATAAAAAACTAAAGGTAAGAGAAGAAGAAAGAAGAAAAATAATCTAATAAAAGGCAAACATTGTTTTTTTTTTTTGCTTAATTTAAATACTGAATAAGAAAGTGCTACATCAGATGTGCAATGTTTTTTTATTTTTTATAAAGAATCCTTCTTGAGTCTACAATTGTGCTTCCTTGATATTCTGACCTGCTATCTAAGGAATCTCTTTCCAGGACGTTTTCTTTTCAAAAACAGCCATTTACAATTCCTTAGTCCAAAGATGACGCATCAAGATGAATGTAGCACCAAGTTAAAGACTTTTGTTTTCAACAGGTATGTCAAGACAATAAACCACCAGATTATTCAAGTCATATCATTTCAACGTATCCTTTGTTCAAAACCTAGAATACTTATAAAACATTGTTACACCCATGTTGTTTGATGATGGTAATGATTTTTTTTGTTTGTTTTTTTCTGACTGAATGTAAATCTTTGATAAAGTCATGTGTGCATCATTATAACATCCTCCTGTGCCAGCAGCTCTGGGAAAAGCATGACGTTCAGCCTATACAACAGAAAAACAACACAGTCCCACGCACGTCTGTTTTCTCTCTGCACCAATTTATTCCATCAATCTGTGCCTGTCACTGCTTCCCCCCGCCCCCCCTCTTATCTTTATAACGACGCCAATTAGGCGGGTTATACATCTTTAGGTTCGGCTGGAAGTATCTGCAAACACGCTTGCCTCTTCCTCCTTTTCTTCTTCTCCCTCAAGAACAACTTTGAGTGTTATTGACAGGAAGGGTGAAAGATGCCTACTGGCATCCGAAGATAGCTGAAGAAAACCCTTATGCGGCTTTGAAGTGCTAATTGATGCTATCATGGCTAAAATCGGGGATACAAAAAAAAAAGAAAAAAAAAGAAAGAAGTTCCTCCCTTCTGCCAATTTGTTGTGGTTTATTTTCCAGGAGCAGTAATCTTGATGTAAGGCTTTGATCTCTCTGAACCCGCGTTTCTTCGCCTTCTCGCCGTTGTGTTCTAACACAATTTCTTGCCCAGAGCTTATTAACCTTACTCTTATTTACCTCACCCCTTATTACCAGGCTTTATTAAAGCATATAACCCATCTCCCTCGGCGGTGTTTGGTGTCAAAAACATTAGTGTTCTAACCCCAAGCAAATGAGAACGATGCTTGAGGGTCTTTCTGCGTGCACGTGTGTGCGTGTGTGTGTGTGTGTGTGTGTGTGTACGTGAGCCTTTCATGTGAACATTTTTATTTGCTCCTGCATCAATTACCCGTCTGTGTGCGATTGGATTTTGTGTATTCATCCAGTAGGTGGATGTCTTTGTGCGCCCGTTTCGATTATCTACCTGAGCAGAATTTGTGCCTGCGCACGTCTGTGTTTATACTCGTGTGGGTGTAAGGGTGCATGCATCAGAGGATGCTTGCATCCCGGTGTGCATAATTAACCGTGGGCAGGCATTAGAGTCTGTGTGTTTGTGGCAGCGTGGAGTTGAGTGAGGAGGCATTGGGGGTGTGTGTGTGTGCGCGGGAGGTGGGGGGCGACCGGCCCCGTCTGAGACTGGCAGGCTGAGTTATTCACGGATCACAGCAGACATATGGGCAAGCTGGGACTCACTGAAGACATGCCCTTACCGCTGGGACTGATACAATGAGATAAACAGATGCGGAGGAGGCCCGGCGCACAAGGACTCGTTTGACGGACGTGCGCGGAGATATTGGGAAGCCACACAACTGCTGAGACTTTGGCGAGCGACAGAGGCTGGAAAGCGACTCAAACATAGGCATAAAGGAGCGCAGGGGAAGAAACTAGTTACATCACAGGGAAACTATGTCTGTAAATACTCATATCGCAAGTGGAAGTGGACGTGTAAACCCGCAAGAGTGTCTGCTAAGAAACACACACACACGCACGCACGCACGCGCGCGCACACACACACACACAAAAAAAACCAGACAATTCCTAACTGTGTGCACAAAAGCATCCAACAACCGTACAAACAGCCTCCCCCCCAAAGCCTTTATAGACTGATAACTCAACAGGGAGCTCTTCATCAGATCGAGTGTGCCCTTATCGGCTACTGTTCCAGCTCAGTGGCTCTCACTTCACACTTTCAGCCTGTAACCCCTCCTTAACTGCCCGCTGGCCCTCGGCATTCTCTGTAGGTGCAACTGAATCACTTTCTTTCTCTAAACTCTCCCCCCGACCCGTCCAAAACACATGCACACACACCCACACACCCACACACATGCAAACAAACACCTCCCCCTCCCCCCTTATTCCCTTCATCCCATCCCTTTCTTGCGTCCTGTCTCAGTGCCAGGGGGTGTTGAATGGCAGGAGGAGAGAGGGATGCAGCCAAAAGAGCAAATGGGAGCAGGAGGAGGTGAGCGAGGGCCTGAGGCGGGTGTTGGAGGTTTGTGGAGAGGGGTTTCATTCAATGGGCCAGCTGTCCTGAGAAAAATCCACAAAGCGCAAGACGTCTTGGCCCTGAACAAGTGTCTCCGACATCCTCCGTCTTTGTGCAACCTGTTGCCAGGCTTTACAGAAAGCCGTCCGCGATCAGAGCCGTTCCAGATTACAGGTGGACCTACGCCGGCACCATGATGGGGATAATCTTTTGCGGCTTTTGAACAGTAATAAGTGAGGTCAGCCATCATTTAAGTGATGCAAAGTGCAATTTTGTTGTGCAATGATGCAACTGGGAATTTAAGGTGTGCAAAATTAAAAGGTTGGATCCCTGTCGCACCAGTCACCGACCGAGCAGATTGCGAAGGTTTGAAAGGCGTCGTAAACACAATAAACCTCATCATGTCTAGCAGCAACACCGGTGGATCATCCATGGCTTTCTGTCCTGCGCATCAAAAGTTGCGACCGCATCAAACTCACACCTGGTGTAGATTCTCGGGCATCCAGAACATGGCAGTCCTTAATGCTTCAGTAGAATAAAAAGCATCTTTTACTCTGAGTACGGGCTGAAAGTATTGCTCTAACAAATCTTTCAGAGCAATCACACTATTAGGGCTGTTAAGGTCATTAATGAGGTTAAAACTTGCAATACATGTTCAGAACAGAAAGGCATTCTGGATAAGAGAATTGTTTTTCCAAAACCTAAAGAAGACATCTTGCCATCTATTTGTGGTGAATCTGATGTGCACATTGTGTCCCACTGCTTTGGTCTGCATCCAATATGTGTCCGCCAATTAACTGAAATGTACAGACTATAATCTCAATAGTCAATACCGATCAACACACCATCAGTCCCATGTGCCTTCCCTTTGAAATAAAGAGCAACCAGTTATGGTAACGTGCACATCCACCAACTTGGCCAAATTCGTCTGGCTTGCCAAACGAATTTTCGAAATTGCAGGACTTTACTGGTGTGTGTTAAACACACAATGTCACACAGGAAAGATATCAGTTTTGACATCAGAGAATAAGTTGTTGGAAGTATTACATGGCCATTTCAAAACAATCTGTGGAAATCTCACCAAATTCACGCCAAGGAAAATAAGAAAGAAAGAACAAAGAGTAAACATTACAGATCTGGGTAGACAAGTTAATCTTCAGATAACTTATTTAAAAGCTGCAGTTTGGTCCACATGCAACAGGACAATCACCCCAACCATACAAGTGACACTACAACACATTGGCTTATATAGAAAATAGCACAGCCACAGTTTAGACGTTAGTCTGATTAAAATGTCTTCAACTCTCCTTTCAATAAGTTCAAACACTTTTTAGAAAGAGGAGCAGATGAGAAAAGATTAGATGTTTCCTCTTAGATAAAGTCTAAGAGGAAACAACCACTTCACGTTTTTACAGCTGCAGGACCAGATCATTTTTATATTGTTCTTTTGATATAACCGTCTCTTCTTATCTTCACTTCCATAACGAGGCCTTTATTGCCTCGTTGTAGGTGTTTTTGTTTTGGACCGGGGGAAACTGTGAGTCACAGCTGATTCGCAGCATTGCACTTTTAGACTAAGCGCACGCAGAGATACTGACATTAAGCTGCCAAAATATAAACAACTAGTGCAAATTTGAACTCATTAAAGATGTAAAATACTTCAAACAGCGTGTGCTTTCACTGAATAAAAAACATTAAAGATTGAGTTGCAAGAGTTGGAAAGCAGGAAAGTATTATAATAATTGTACTTTTTCAAATATGAAGGGAATATTAAGAGTATATACACACACACGCAAACACTGGGTGTGCAGCAATTTTTAAAAGAAAAAAATCTTTCCATCCATCCACATATATGTCTCTCTTTTTTTTTGGAGGCGATAAAAATAAAGACTTGCTGCACACACCAGGCTTGAAAAGTACATTTATTTTGCTTAGATTCCCTGCTGGTACCTCCACCAGCTTCTACAAACTGCTGACATGCCGGCCAGCAGTAATCAATCCACTGACTGTGGACGAACCTCACAAAGCTTCACATCAAAGAGGCTAAACCATCCTTTTAAAGTGTCGGGATCTGAAAACTCATTCTTAGCGCACTCAGCTGAAGCACAAAGTCCTAGAAACAAAACCAGTTACCTTGAAGTGAGAAAAAACTATATGTAAAAGTATTAATAAACTAGTAAAATAAAGTGCATAATTGGTCAACTTTGAGTTCAAACTATTTTTACAATTCTGCGTTGCGTGCTTTTTCACCCTTTTCAACTTTTACCCATATTTAAAATCCACTAATTAAGGATCTTCAAAAGATCCTTAATCAGAATATGGACTCCACCTCTGCATAGTTTAACTTTAGAACAAATCTAAACTTTCTGTGAAGGGATCAGAGTTTTATTAGAGGACGTTAGTGACCTAGCAGCATCATAAAGACAGAGGAACACCGCAAACTTCTCAGGATTAAAGCAGATTAGATCATAAAACAATTTCCAGAGTTTCGAATGTCCTGTTGACCACCGCTAAATCCGTCATCTGAAAATGCAGCAATTCGGCTGAAAGAGCATTAGTCAGAGAAGCAGCCAAGAGGCCCATGGTAACGTTGGATTGGCGGAGCTGCAAAGATCCACACTTAAGGCGAGAGAATCTGTTGAGTGGACAACTATTGTGCGCTCTGCAAATCTGCCCTTTACGAGAGAGTGGCAAGAAGCAAGGAATTGTTAAAAAGGAAGCCAGAAGAAGTCCCATTTGCAGATGCAGCAAACATATGGGAGAGGGCGATATGGTCAGATGAAACCCAACACCGAACGTTGCGGCCTGCATGGAAAACATTTGCCTGTGGTGGAAAACCGACACCCTAAACATGACGCTGGTTCTCCAGGGACAGGGTAGCTGGTCGGGAAGATGGATGAAGCTGAAATATAGGATAAAAAAGGAAAAGACATATTTTAAAAAAATGGCAGTCTCTACGTGTGCAAAAATGGTCGGGACAAATCCGCAACTCTTGCAGTCAAAGTTGATTAACTTTTATAAATGAAAATATGTGCTGCAACTTTCAGATTTTTACCCGTCGATTTTTTTTTGAAGCACTTATCTTTTCTTCAACTTTACAATTTTGTGCATGAATATGTTTGGAAGGTACTATATCTCATCTTTCTAAATACCGGAGTGATGACTTTATTAACCTCAAAAAAGCTGGGCCTGCCAGACTCACAAGAAAAAGAAAAAATAAAATACTTTCTGAATCATCTAAGGAAGACGGTGAACATACAAAAAGACAAATCCCCCGAAATTCTTAAAAAAAGAAATAAAAAAGGAAGTCCAAATCAAGTCCGGCGGCGGTGTCGTTTTATGTTTTTAGAGGATTAGATGAGTTTGGGATAAAGCCTCCCACCAAAAAAAAAAAAAAAAAGAGAAAATGCTCTGATGCATCGCACTGAATCGGCGGATGTGTCTGGGGACCCGCTTAGGAACCCAGGTTTGGAAAACTTGTTTAAGTTTGAGACAAACCCTGTGAGAGCTTAAAAAAAAAGAAAAGAAAAAGAAAGAAAGAAACAATCCACTGTGTATTATATGAGTGAGAGAGAGCGAATGTGTAGGTTGCACACATGCTTGTGTATCTTGTGGAGTGTGCAAATGTTTCTATTTTAGTTTTTTATTCTCCATGTGCGGAAAGGGTAGCGATAAAGTTTGTGTGGGAGATTGAGAAAGAGAGCGTGGAAAAGAGTAAAAAAAACAAAAAAAAAAACAGGTGGAGATTGACAGATAGAGAGAGAAGGGTAGGGAGTTGGAGAGATAAAGTAATGGAAACAGATTGCTTTAAGAAGCTGAAAGAGATGGAGTAAGTGATAGTCCAGGGGCACAAAGAGAAAAATAGGGACCTCTGGGAGCCACTAATTCAAGGACCAGCTAATGTGTGCATCCATGAAGACCCGGAGCTTCCTCTGAAACTACAAAGGAGTTTGCTCTGTTTTCCTCTGAGGATGCCCGGCAGCATTCCTAACACTGTGAGGTCTTTGTTTCTCTTACTCCCCCCACCCCTCCCTTTTTTTCTTCTTCCTCATCTCTCTTTCTCTCCCACTCTCTTTTTGTGCATCTGTACACCTCCTAATCCTTATGCTTTTCTTCCGGTGAATTGGCGAGCGCGTCTCTTTTATTTATTCATTTGTTTCTCACCTCCTTTTTTCCATTATCCGCTCTACTTTTTTCCACCCTCACCTTTCAGACGCTTTATCCACTCATCCCTGTCCCACTCTCTTCATCAGTGCATCAGTGTCTCTTGTGATGATGCTCTATTTGGATTAAGATCAGTTTTTGTTTTTTTGTTGCTTTTTTTCCAGAGTAAAACCTTGTGTTGCCTGTTATGCAGAGTCTTTGAGTTAGTGACTATTATTATAAATAATTATTTACGTATGTAAACTGCGTGACCTATGGCCTAAAATCTGTTAACCTCCACTATGGGTCTGGGTCAGTTTGCACCTTCACCATTTCTCATTTAAAAAATGTCATTTATTTTTCAATTTCATTCCATATTTAAAGGTAAAAGGGTCATAAAAATGTCAACTAATGCCGTTGATTCAAATGCATTAGCTTAATTTAAGCCTTTAACTTGTATGTTAGACCAAATCCCAACCAAAGTATTTTAAGTATTTCCCTTGATTATCTGCACCATTATAGATACAATTAATAGTAAGCAGATACGTGCCACAGGTTTTTAGCTGTAGTTAAACCTTTACTTCAGCAACCTTCTCGAATTAATAAATTACAGACCTAAACCTAATCTTCCTGTCTTATCTAAATTTTTATTTTTTATTTTAAATAGAGTGGATTAACAGTAATCAAAAACAAATGATGCAAAATATTGTTTCTGCTGCGTAGATACTGCTCTGTTAGCATATCATACAGCAACAATCTGCAGTCAGAGGCCTCTTCAGACTCACCGCGAGCCTGACTGCTACCAGAGCGCCTTCCTGCCCAAAATATCAGCATCCACAATGACTCTTTGAAGATACTTGGATGATTTGAGTTCCAACAATGTTTAATATCCCATTTATAAATAACTATTTTGAATTGATTTGAATTTGTCAAGGGTGTAGCATCTAAACAGCAACAACCTGTTTGAAGAGACTCAGTCAGGTTTCACAGCTCATCGCAGCTCTGAAACAACAAGTGAAAGTCGCTGATGATATTCTTTTGAACTCAGGTTACAAACTTGTGTCTGCACTTGTCATGTTATATCACAGTCCTGCTTCGGACACAGATGATCGTAATATTCTCTCAGAAAGGCTTGGACATGTTGTAGGTGTCAACATGTTCGAGCACTACACTAGGGGGGTTTAAGTCTCATTTGTCTGACAGATTCCCGTTTGTTCATGTAAATGATAAATCTTTTTCACACTCTGGGGTTACCTGTGGAGTACCACACAGCTCAGTGCTTGGGCCAATTCTTTCTGCAACATATATGCTTCGAATTAATAAAATTATCAGAGAGTGTGGGATAAATGTCCGCTGTTACGCCGATGATACCCAGATGTTTCCATAAATCCTGATAAAGACAGCCGGTTTGGTAGATTGCAAGCACTTGGTTCAGCCTTTCAGTGTTTAGCCCTCTTAGATAAAACTAATTTCTAAGCGTTTACAACAGCTAACTTTGTGTTTGCTCTTTCATCCTACAGTCTTGAAAACTGTCTCAAAGCTTATCTCCTAGATAAAACCACTAAAGGAGCTACTACTGTCCTTAACCTTTTACTTTTTTTGACACGAGAGAACAGCTGGATCATTGTATTTGTTTTTGTGAGTGTATGATTTGCCTTTTCAGTTGCTAAATGACATGCCGAGTCAGATTCTCTAAGATGATCCTTCCTGTTAAATTGGAGTCTAACAGGAAGTTCTGACTTCTTGGAGTTGGTACAAAAAAAGCCAGCTGTCAGGAAACTATCAAACCAGTAAGTACAAATAAAGTAGTGATTGGTGTAAACCACCCCACTGCAGTCGGCTCCATGACCAACACCACAAAAGTACAAAATGGTAAAAGCGCCAAAAGACAAGCAGCCATCCAATCACAGCAATCACCCTTAGGTGATTGCTGTGTTTTTCAGCATGTGAGCTTAGATCTTCATCCTCACCTCAGAACAGCTTCATAGGTACAGCATGAAAGACATTTTAGACAGCTTGGAGGGACTCCATATACAAAGCCAAATCCATATAGATTTGGCTTGAATCATTTCAAGGATTTCGGGTCCAAGGAATGTCTTTGGAATAAACACGAGTTCCCGCTGGAAACTAGGCAGTACTTCCACACATTGTTACTCAACCTCAAAGCTCCTCTGACTGAATGGGAGCAAATCCCTATTGTCAGGTTACAAAGTCTCGCGGAAAAGCCACTTAAGAGGAGAAAAGGCTGTTGTAGCAGCCCAACGACGGGAAAGATTATTGGATAAGCAGTTGGGTAATGAGGTAGAAGCATCCACATGTGTGCTCTGTGCACAAAAGTTAGTCAACTAGTGGAAATGTTTTTCTAAAAAACATAATGGTCTGTTCAGTCACTGTAAAAAGAAATTAGTTGAACTAACTTAATTGAATTGCTTCAATTGGCATCAAGTCATTAAATTCAATTAAGTTCATGCAACTCAACTTATTAAGTTTTTTAGAGTTCATTTCCAGTTTATCAAGCAGTTGTTTAATGACTTTTATGTCCCAAATTTTTATTATTTCTTCACCCTCTCAATAATCTTTTTACGAGACAGTCACTGTTTCCAGTTAGGGCTCATTTTGAGCAAAGCACCTTAAAATAATAATAAAAAAGCGTATATATTTAGTTTCTTTGTGCTCTTCAAGTAAATCTGTGAGAAAAAAAAACAGTAGTACACAAGTTATCATATTTTAGTGTGCACAAGGTAAGTGTTACGTGCAGTAGACAGGTGAACGGAAGGTTAGGTTAGGTGAAGCGTTTGCTGGATCCTTTCCTCACAGGTCTGACATGGCTGCTGAAACGAACATCCAGTGCTGGGGAGTCAGACCGAGTCGGGACAGTGCCAAGTTGTAGATGTGAACGCACGGAAGACACTTTAAAGACCGTTTCACTGACATCACCTCCGGTGGTGGTCTGGAGGACTTTCATCTGGATTAGTTAGCAGTCTGACCACACACCGAAAGGACATCCCGCCGACTTGACGCGACCCCCTTCAAGCAGCGGCGCCATTAGCCTTACATCTTACCGCTGCTGATACTTTAAAATGATTAACATCTATCTGAGGGAATGATCCACAGACAGGATTATTATTATTATTATTATGAGTTTTACAATCTCTACTGTTGGCATTTTCATCATTCGAAGACGACGTTCACAATCACAGGTGAATAACTTTGTTGGTTTTGAAGGTCTTTGGGGCTGATTGTACAACCTTTAGTCACCAAGTTGTGAAAATATTCCCTACTCAACACAAAGCATGAGCTTATCAGGGGTCAGTCGCATGTTTACTCACCATTATGCAGCTTTTTGTGCCTGATAAAGGCGCTTAGACCTGCCATGGAGCGGACAGATACCGCCGCTATTTCGAGGTTTGTATGTTTTCTTTTTGTTTGTTTTTTTTTACAGATAAAAATCATCTGTGTCTTTGAGCTGACACTGACCTCTGCTGAGTCACACATATATTCTCCTTTACCTCTCCCACCATGTACGGTCCTGGAAAGACTTGTCTCGCATCTGAATCAGGCAGGATGCGCGGCGCGGCTGGGTCTGAGCGAGGCTTCAGAGATGCTGCTGTCAGATACCCGTCACGTGCCGTAAATCATTCGTTTTGTTACCGGACGGAAAATAATGAAGACGTGCCAAAAAGGAAAAGGAGAGAGATAAAAAAAAGTTCTTTTAAACTCAGAGAGATCCAGATATAAACAAAAAGACTGTAGAGCAGAAAAACAGAAGAATTCAACAAAAACAAACAAACAAAAAAATCCTGGTTAAAAAAAAAACCTTTAAAAAGGTTGGATTTTTATTTGTAAATAAAAAAAATTCTTCCATTTTCAGGCAGGTAGAGTCTTGTGCAATGCTGCTACCTTTCCTTGTTGCACTGTAGTAATATCACATGCAAGCTTCTAACCTAATGCTGAAATGCTGCATTACCTTCTGTAACAAATGTTCAATTCACTGCTGCACCTTGTACGAATCTTTACGAGGGACCTTACTTTATATGAATTCACTGTTTCCAGAAAGGGAAATCTAGCTCCTTATTTTTGTAAGGCTTTTTGGCCCGTTTCTATGACACCAGATCCACTTTACAAGCGTTTTCCAAGGTGAACTCGGGATTTTTTTTCTTTTTTCTCCCCCTCTTTCATTCCACTTCTTTGGAAAAGATTTTAAAATATTTATAACCATCAGACAGTTACATCTCTTCATGTTTTCAAGGTTTTTCTTAAAACAGCACTAAGAGAAACATATACGTGAACAAAGTTGAGGTTTGATCCGTCTTCCTTACTCCTCATAACGCCACATTTTAACTTATTAACTTTTCATTAACTTCTTCTGCTTCTGTTTTCTTAAGCTTCGCATTAAAGCCTCTATTTCATATTTCAACGGGACCTTTTGGCTAAATAAAGGCTTCCTTATTACTGTAAAAAAAAAAAAAAAAAAAAACCTTGGAAAAGAGTTTCCCTTTAAAAGTTTTTTTTTTCTTTTTTAAAGAAAGTTGGACTAATTGGAAGCTAATTAGAGAAATCGAGGGCATGTTTGAATCTTTCTCGCAGTACCGTAGGAATGTGAATGGCCAAAGTGTAATTAAGATGAACCTTTTTCGGATTTTTGTCTAGTCACGTATTGCAAATGTTCCTGCTGATAAATCTGATTTAGATTTCCGACGCCCCTCCTCCTCTTCTCCTTCTCTGAACCTCAATGTTCCCCCCCTACATCTCTAATTCCGTGTATCACTTTCTCACTCTGTTATTCTCTAGCTCCTTTTCTTTCCAGCAGCCCTCCTCTATCCCCCCCAACCCTCTCCCCCTGCTTTTCTTGATAATCCTAAATCGGGTGAATGGAGATAGTTCTCCTCCTTTGGAATCCCCCTCTTCCTTTTATTCCCCTCGCAAATCTAAAGCTTCCTTCGCCCCTTCAGCCTGACGCGACGCGAAGACGCACATGCACAGGGGAAACAAACGCGGAGCACCTTACGGACGGATGCTTCAAACGTTTACGCCGCTCAGACACGCAGCCCCATAGATGACCGACGGAGTTCTATAGGCGCAAATCATCCCAAAGTCCTGCTTTTATCCAAGATATTCCAAGCCATTTCCGACTATCCTCCTCCAGTCCTGCATCTCCTTTCACCGCCGGAGCGTCACAAGAGCCAATCAGATTAGCCGTGGCGAGGAAATCAGAGAAGGTTTGGCAGAGAGTCGTCGAGCCTACTTTTCCCTTTCATGTTCCCCTTTCTCTTGTGCCTTTTCGCGGCGCACAGACACCCATACACGCATACACAAACACACACCCCGGCACATTCAGAGATATACACACATGCAGAGGACAAGAAAGAGAGTTGCCCTGGGAGACAGAGGCCTGGGTGAAAGAAGGATGCTGGCAGGGAAAGGGCCTGACCCATCTTTTGGCGAGCAGGAGCCTCTCACCCCCCTCTAATGCGCTGAAAGGAACAGTTCAACAATGCGGGGCAAAGCATTCAGGGTGATCCCTGGACCCCTGCACGTGCCTTCTACCGGGGGGGAGGAAGATAGGCTGCGCATTTTGTGCTTGTGCTTATGTCTGTGTGGGTCTGCGCAAAAGCGGCAGGAAATTTAAGCCGTGGGATCCGCTTCTTCGTCTCCTTACCGAAGACAAAGATGGGAGGAAGGGGGGTGGGAGGGAAGAAGAAGAAGAAGAAGAAGAAGGAGAAGGAAAAAAAAGGAAACCCTCTGCCCTTAAAATCTCCTTCGTCCAAAGTGGGGCTTCAATCATTGCGAATTTATATGCAAACAGGGTCATAATCACCATAAATTAAGAACTTCTTCCGGCGATGTCTTGCAGGAGATGATGTATGGCATCAACGGGCCCACACGTTGTGGGAGTTTTGGAAGAGATTGTTTGGAAGTTCTGCCGAGCGCCGACAGCTCTGCCGGGTTGAAAGCTTCTCTGGGAGCGAGGCTTCACCGTGCCGCTGACACCTGTCCGGTCCGCTTAGCTCGCCACGTGTGCAGTGGGGCCCGGTTTGGGAGCGGCGGCATCTGTCTTCTGCGCTCTCTTCTCCTGTCATTAAGGAGTAAATAAATCTCTCTTTGTACTTTTTTTATTTATTTTTTCGCTCCTAATCCTATCTGTTCTCCAAACTCACCGGGTCAGACAGGCCTAATCTGTCAAAGTCTTGGAAACACTCAGAGCTTTGCCACTAAATCCATACTGGGGGGAACAGGGGCCATATGTAAATCTATATCAGAGAGAGCATATCTGCCACAGCTAAACTCCCCCTGTGTCACGGATCGATACAGTGTCTGTGTTATATTAATAACTCTAAACGGCGCGGTGCTCAGTCAGCCCTTCATCAAACACCTCTGTGTGGAAAACGAGTCTCCTGACTATCGTTTCTCCTCCCCCCTCTTTTCCTCTCTATTATAATCAGTGTGTTGACGACCTCTTTATTTGACAGCTTTTCTGAGGAAGGACTTTACAAGCAGAGTTTGAATATTTTTCTAAAACGTGGGACCCAAAGTGTCTTTGAATGTTCTCGTTGAGATTTCCACAAAACTTGCAAAAACACTTGCATACAGGTTTGGTTTTCGTGCAAAAAACAAACCTTTATGTGTTTTATTGAAGATTTGCGTGACGGATCGATACAAAGTAGTGCATATCTGTGATGCAAAAGGAAAATTAAGCCCCCCAATTTGAGAAACAAAGTCCTCTTGTGTGTAATTTAATGTCAGTGTAATGCAAGCTGCTCTGTGAAGGCTCCAGAAGTTTAGAGAAATCAAACTTGTGTTGACCTTTTCAGGCAAATCTCCCCCCAAAGTACATTGTAGTTTGTGACTGCAGCATTGCAAAATGTGGACAACCGGTATGAACTCTTTTGCAAGTTAGTCTGTATCGCTTTTATGCATATGTGTAAAGAAAGAAAAGTCTATCAATAATGAAACTATTCTCTGTGTTTTTCCATCAGTTGGGAGAACAGTTTTTATTTCTGGTCCACTTTAACACTATAATTTGCAAATATTAAGTAGTAAAACATGCAGACATTATGTTTAGAAGCTTCCAGAACTGAATGTCTGTGTGCGTAAAATGTTATTTTAGTCTCGGGACATGATGGACTCCACAGTTACATGATGCACTGTCTGACAGCAGCTCCAAATCAACTCGAGTTATTGATTTGTGATCTTGGGTAAGCCATCAATCTTTCAAGGTCACTGAGACAAAAATACCTGTACAGTATTGTTAGACTTAAGAATGTATTGTTAGACTTTTGCCATCTAAAAGATTTAGTTAGTTTTACGAATGTAACAGGATCATGCAGCATGAGATGTTACAATATTAAAACCTTCACTATTTCCTGTTCATATGAGATGTGTCTTAGTCAGCAAGTGACATTGTTTGGTGAAGTTAAGCTTGGTAATGGATATAAAGATAAGTGTTTTAATCTTAACAACCTGTATTTAAGTTTAAGACACCTATTTTAGGAAGTAATTCTCGAGTTTTCCCTTGATTTTGATTTCCTGTTGGGGATTTACTAAAAAAGTTTTTTTATTTATTTATTCAAGTTTGTCAAAAAAGAAACAAAAGAAAGGAATCTGTAAGAGGCAAATAGTTTTCCACTTTAAATTGCAGCTTTCGCTTCTTGGTAAAACAGTTTTAGTCGGTGTAATAAAGTTATACATTAGCTAAAGGAGAGATTTCTGACATATTCATAAAAAGCTAGCAAAATTGCCTGATGCCCATTGGGTTGTGTTGCATGCAAACGCTTCCACAGAAGTGAATGAAACTAACTCACAGTTGCATAATAGCACATAAACAGCCACCCACTGCTTATGCTTGGTTTGTTTTTGGGGTTTCGAGGTGTGTGATTTTCCCCGAGTGTCGACGTCAACTTTTGTGATTCTTTAAAGGCAGAACATGAGCCGTCTCCTCTGCCGGACACGAAAAAGTGCTCTGAAGGAATGTTTAATTTGTCAGAGCCGAGGAGACGACGGCGCGGCGCACTGCCACCTGACACCTTTAAGAAGTGAAAGGAGGAAGAGGAAGATGATGGAGTACGAGCGGCATCGTGATGCGGGCGATAAACGAGGAGAGGAGGAGGAGGAAGAAGCTCAAAGAGAACCACACTGAGAGAGAGAGAGAAAGAGAGAGAGAGAGGCGGTGACAGTAGGTGGGACAGGAGGGAGGAGAAGAAGGAGGGAAGAAGGTGGGAAAGACAAATTAAAAGAACAGGGTGAGAGGTTTTCTATCCCTCCTCTCGGCGCTCTAAGACCCTCATTAGCAGTATTGATTCATGGCTTTTCGGGTTTTTAACAGTCAAATGTCCATCTCAGACACACACACACACGCACACAGACACACAGTCACGCGCACACACAAACACACGCTCTCCCACACGGCGTGCAGGTCCGGGTTTTAATGTTGGGGATGGTTTATGAAGTTCTGTGCGGTCAGTGCTCACATAGCACTGAAATTTCAGCTCCGGGAAAAAGCAAGAGTATGCATTTTTAATTGGCCATCCCAGAAAAAGACTACCTGACAGTCTCCGTAAAGCAGCCCGGATTTCACTCTTTCATCTGATACTTTTTGTTTTATTGCTGTCTCTAATACTTCACACCATTCATCGGTGTTTACGAGTGGACGAAGAAGTTTAAGTAAGCATCTTTTCTAAAGTACTGACAGGGATGTGCTCTCATTAAAGTTATTTTGATAGAGTTGCCGGTTTAATCTTTTGATTCCTCTTTGGAATATCTCACATCTTTGCAGCTCTAGAAAGTATATCTTTTTGGAAAAGCCTCCCCTATAGCGTGATGCTGCCACAAACTTAGTTTTTTTTTTTTTTAGCAAAATATTCCATTTATGTCTCATATGCACCTTCTTCCACATATTTAATGCAGGTGGAAAACTGCAAATACATTTTTTATGGCTTCCTCTTCCTATTCTCGCAACTTTATTCCTCACCGGTCTCCACAATTCTGTTTGTTCGCCGGTGTTCTCCGACACAGAACAACGTTATGTTTACTGAGGTGGATTTTCACTCTATGTATTAAATATTTGACCTCTGTCTTTGCTGCACTGGGTTTTATTTTGGAGTGTGTGATTAAAGGCAGCTAAATTCAAATACACGAGGTAACTTTCCAGTAACCTTGGTCTTGAATTGCAAGTGTGAAAATATCGTTGATGTATCTTTTTAATATTTTCAGATGCGAATCAGCAAATTAGTAACACCATACCCCTATCTAAGTGTATTTCAATACATATCTGTTTAGCAAAAGGATCTAACAGTGGGCAAAAAAAAAAAAAGGTCCACTTACTTGCAAAGCAGTCAGAGGAGGAAAATAAGTACACCCTCCTTAAAATGTATGTTTTAACTTATTAGGGCATAACATAAAAATATGCTCTTTGCCCAAATCTTAACTTAGATCTAATTTTAAGCTTTTGAAAATGCACAATGTTGAATATTTATTCAATCAAAATGAAGCAAAGCTGGGAAAGAATCTCTGTAAAAACTAAATACACATTTCTAAATCTATATGATAACACTTTATTTGAAGGGGTGTGCATAAGACTGACATGACACCGTCATAATCATAACATAACATCTCTCATGAACATAAAGAAGTCTTTATGAATGTTTATGACAGTTTGCATTAAATTATTATAATTTACAAAATCATGCAAAGTTGGCACTTTTAATGGACTTTTAATGCAACTTTTGGAGCAACTTTGCATTAAAAGTGTCATTATTTACCGAATGACACTTCATGACAACTGTCATAAACATTCATAAAGACTTCTTCATGTTCATGACGGGTGTTATGTCAATCTTATGCACACCCCTTCAAATAAAGTGCTACCATCTATATTTGGCAGCCAGCTTCTTTTTAATTTTTTTATAATAATGCATCGGCATTACAATTCTGAGTGACAGATTCTTAGTCAATGCAATATGTTGGCTATAAACCAGTCCACAGATCACATTTCATAATCCCACAGAGGCATAATAGACATCATTTGTAACAAAATTTTCTTGTAAACATCTTGAAGATAGAAAATTGCTGTCCTGCCTTGTGATTGCGTTAGGACTTGTCACAAATCTTGCTTTGGTCCCAGTTTCTGATGATCGGCCAACCAAATGTTTTTACCTGGCTGCTACTTTAACTCATCTTTAATAGAAGCATAAATGACTCATTTAGTTCTTCAAATATAACCATGATTTATATTAGTTTAAGCAATAAGACAGTGTAGAGATTAGAGTTAAGAAGCTATGCAACATGACCAAGGCATTTTTATTATCTCTGTATAGATAAAACCCTAGAAATAAAAAACAGTGTATTTTCCCCACGATTGCAAATGCATAATAATCTTAAATTAATATGCAACATAAGACAGACAAAGACATGTATGCAAATGCCACAGACGCCTACTTAACAAAGAGCGATACTTTTTTGTCCAAACCCCCCCCCATGGATATAAACTGCATGCTCATGTTGGCAGCTAAACTATCACATTATAGATGACTTAGCGGTATGCGACTTCCAACAGCACCAGCCGTTACCAGGAGCTACACCTCTCTAAACTCCTTTATTCGTCTGCAGAGCAACACACAAATCTTCTTAACGGGCCTTGATTGGACACCGTCGCTGACTGGATAATTTCTCTCCCAGCCGCACATTGTGCGTTTGCTGGTAATGGCTACTGCATATCGAGTTGGTTTAGAGAAGCTAAAGCAGTTCCCCCATCCCGCTCTGTAAAGACTTATAGTGACAGGAAGTGCAGTAAGACCACTAATGCTCTGTGAACCAGCCGCTTTCCGATTATAATGCGTTTATAGGCCAACACACATTTGTTGAGTGTTGAGCACACACACACACACACACACACACACACACACACACACACACTCTGCAATGGAAAGCCTTGTTCATGCTCCGCTTCATGCACATATACTGATTTACATCTATTTAACGCCGAGAGAAACTCATTCTGTTTTCACCAGTTTTCATCTAAACTGATATTTTCTCTTCATTTTTGTATATATATATATATATATATATATATTTATTTTTATTTTTTTCAGGCTGCGGATCGTTTATATAGATTTACATTTTTATGCATCCAAAGGTTGGTCAATGTCGTTTCTTGAAATTGAGGTTCCCTTTTGACAGGCGAAGCCTGTCTTCTATATACTTCTGTGAGACACTGAAGAGGAAAGTAAGCAGAAACACAAATGAGCTGCTGATTATGCACCGGAGAAAGTAAGTGTGGAGCGAATAAAGAGCTTTATGTTTACGTTTGCAGAAGGTATTTTTAAAATCCAAGTCTGTCCCAGATTTGGTTTTTCATTGCATTTTAAATTCCGTTCCAGCTTGAATACATTTTTTTTTTTTCAAAAATAAACAATGAATATTTTGGTATTGTAAATAAATATAGAGGAAATAATGAGCCCTTAGTCATCTAAACTTTATACGACCACACAAACCGTGCAGCTCATGAATGCTTAAGCATCCATAGATAAACACACCGCAGCAGCATAAAACGGAGGTACAGCACACACACACACACACACACACACACACACACAAACAAGTTTGTGTTTCTACTCAAAGTCTTGACTTCCATTTATAGATAACCCAGACATTTTCCCTAACACTATCTAGTCTACTTCTAACCCTAACCTTTACCAAACCTAATTCACACCAAACCTCTAAACCCCCAACAAGGAGGTCCAGTGTATCAGGACAAGGCTTTGGTCTCCATAAGGCCCATCAGTCTTCAGAGGGTTAGCAAACATGCCAGAAATGTTCCTAAATAGGAGAGCTAGACAAGCACACACACATACACACTTGCATGTTTCCTCCAGAGGGGTCCAGAGGTAGCTGGCAGCTGTTCTTTGTGTTCAGAGCCAGAGAGGGGGAGCAGTGTGTGTGTGTGTGTGTGTGTGTGTGTGTGTGTGTGTGTGTGTGTGTGTGTGTCGGTGGGTGTTTTCTCCGAGGTGGTAGACGGCTCGGTCTTAAAGGTCTGGAGGTTGGCCGTGACTGCGGCTCCCAGCGGAGCAAAGCATGCAGTGACGGTTCTATAACGAACGCCGCCCGTGGGCAAAACCCTCCTTTTGTGGAAAAGGCAAGAAGAAGAAAGTGTGTTTATGGTGTTTTCACAGTTATCTGAACATTAGATCACTTCAAAGGTCTTCAAAATGCTTCAATTGGTTTCATTCAGTACAACCGTTCAGCAACTGTTTTAAGAACCGTATGGTTGTATAACTTATGATTTTCTCACAGTCCCTAAACTATGCATAACATAGAGAAGAAACCTTATTCTTATTAACTGCACATTGTAATAAGCAACAGAGAATCTTCCTGTTTTCAAGGATGCTGCTCATATGAAACCCACCACAAAAATGCGCACGCTCTTCTTCTTATCTTTCACGCTTTACTTTCACTTCTCCTGCCTTCCTCCTTTTCAAACACCTCTTTCATGTTTAATGTTGCGCCTCTCTAGTAACAGCCTGGTGTAATTATGTAATTTATGTAGCTCTTTTTTTTTGATACAGTCTTCCGTTCTCATTCGGATGAGTCTTCCATGCGTGGGTAACGAGGGAGAACCATGAAAATCTCACTTTTAAGGACATCCTGGTGAAAAGAGCAGCTCCACAAAACCACACAGAAATACATCGCATGCATAAAAACACACGTTACAAAACATTGGAGATGATCGCAAAAAGAAGAGTAATCAAAGCGATTTTCTTCCAGTTGTTTGATTATTAACAACATTTAAAACGAGTTAAAATTCCCTCAGTGGTTTTGTTTATGTCGGGTTTTTTTAAGATAACTCAGAACAAGTTCCTGACACACATAATACTGGAAATTTCTGTATTTTTATTTATTTATTTCCCTTTTGAGAACATAGCGTGTTGGATATGAAGACAGAACGGCGAATGAAATTTGAATCTTCGTACAGAACAAACTTTCCAACAGTTTGTTGGCAGATTTTTCTTCCCCCGTTTCTCTCCGTTTTGCTCAAACGAAACCTAAGTTGTGTTTTGCAACTCATTACGAGCCCTGCGGTCCTCATAATCCGCGCCATGTGGTTCTGAAACATGTTGGCCATTCTTGCACCTCTGCCCGTGTGTCGCAGACGTGCAAAAACCGACTGGATTGGGCGTCTTGAAGCTCGGCAGGCATACTGCACTGCAGTCGTGCTCTGCTGCTCTCTCATAAAATCACGACTATCCAGTGAATGTGTTTGCTTTATTGATTCCAAACTTGAACAAACACATCAGAGAGCCTCACAGTGCCAGGCATCCTCCTGAAACAACATCTTCTGAGAGTTTGGAGGAAAGGAGAGCCGTTTCGTATGGAGTGCGCCAATAAATGCACGTAACTGCGAATACTAATGAAAGGCTTTTGTAGGGTTATCGCAAACACTTTTCTCTTTCTTTCCAATCTAAAGATCCGTCGTCGACACGGTGCTACAAGATCGTGCGAATAATAATCTCTCGCAGAAGGCCTGGTTTAAGGTAATAAAACAAACACACTGAGTGTAGCACCCTGTGGAATAATTTATCATCCTAAGAGAACAACACTTAAATGCAATCAGCGGATTTGGTGTGTATTTAGAATATTGAATCCATAATTTCTGAACAATTCTTTTAATGCCTCTGAGAACAAACTGGCAGTGGGGGTACATTTGAGCGAGAAACCACTTAAAACATTTCTCACTCAGTTCTCTGTGAAAAGGTTTAAGGCGCAAGGAAAAACGAGGTATGACATTCACTCTGAACCATTCAAAAATAAAGTCAGAGGGGAAAATTGGCAGCATTTCTTCTCTTCTCCATGCGCTTCTCCCTCCTTGTTTTCGATACGCGATTCCACTCGATTCTCATCTCCCCTCAAGTGCTCCATCTGGTATTTCTCCCATTAAGCTAGATTTGTCCAGGTGATTTTAGAATCATCTACCTGCAGTCATAGCAAAGGCAGCCGAGGAAGTGAAGGAAGGCAAAAAGACTGTCACCCAAACATCATAACGTAAGATTTATCAGCTTTGGCTCACAAGAAATCTGAAACATGTTTGTAATGACCGGATTGTGAAAAGCAAGACTTTTTATTCGACAAATCCAACATAATCCTTTTGGTCCACGTGGAAATTGAAACCTGCATTCTCTAACCCTGTGTTCCTCAGGGACCACTTCCTTGCATGTTTTAGATGTTCCCCTTCTGCCACACAGGTGACTTGAATAATTAGGTGATTAACAGGCTTCTGCAGCACTTGACGGCATGCGGAGGTCATGCAGTCCTTTGAATCGGGTGTCTTGCAACGGCGACGCCTGTAAAATATGCTGGGCAGTCGACCCTGAGGACCGGATGAGAAACACTGCTCTAACCCCAATAATGTAAACTATGGAAAAGCAAAAAAACAAAACAAAACAAATAAACAAAAAAAAACACAGTCGGATCGCAGCCGCCGATATGAAATTAAAATCTTGAGCTGCCTACTGTTGAATCGTTTTCTTCCTCCAGATTAGAAGCATCAACCTATTGGACACGACTCGCTGCTTCGGACTATACAGTTAGTCAGCAGAAAGAGTCAAATGGGAGAGAAAGGAGGCTTTTCCAGGACACTGATGATTTAATAACACTCAGCGACTCAACGAGATAAAACAATTCGAGTCTGTGATCTGCCTCTAATCCACATCTGATAGCGCCAATAAATACTAGAGCTCACGATTGAGGTTGAGAGGATTTCTCCGTCTCCAGTGACCCGTTTTTTTTTTTTTTTCATGTCGTCATTCTTGTTGTTCTCTCTCCTGTTTTTTTTATTTTATTTTTTTGGTCAATATAATGGGGACTTATTAAGAGGGAACACTAAATTGACTTGTCTCTTGGATGCTTTTTAAGCACCTGCCCTGAGCGTGCCTCTGTGTCCGACTCTCTCCGCTCGCTTCCAGCATCCGTACAGCGAGGAGTGCAGAACGAGGTATCATTTTTCTATAGACAGCCCCATTTCCTTGTATCTTTTTCTGGCTTCTCCCTCATGTTTGCTGCCCATTAAATAGAAAGTGATTTAGTTACATTGACAAGGAAACTCTAAACTGGCAAGGGGACACTTTTCCCCCTCTCTGATGCATTTCTTGGTAGATGTTTTTCTTTCTTCCTTCCTCTTTACATCCTGCACGGGCACATAGAAAACAACAAATAAGAAGTGTACTTCTTGCTTCCAAGTGACTATTTCAGGGGCCTTGGACGTGACAGGACGGGTCTGCGGTGAGTTACGGAGACCCCAGTCACTGTGAGATGTCGCTGCTGCTGCTTGACAAAAAGGGTCATTCTAAATGTGAGGAAAAATCTGTCTTGATTCAAGAGCAGAAAGCTAAAATGTTGGTCTAGCTGTAAATTATCCAGAACCTTCGCAATTCGTTATCATCGTCTAAGATGCAGAATATTTCCTGCAGTAATACCAGATGGTTCTCATATGAATTTTTTCCTAATATTTTAGCCTCAGACAGCTATAGCAACTACCTTCCGCTATGCCAATCCCATGAAAACCCCTTGCTAACAGTTTAGCTCAAAGGCTTCACAAATGTCACAGGAGTCCGTACAGCAGCAGACATGATGCAGAAGTTTTGTCAGCATTTTAGTCAGTAAAATATAACAGCTTTATGTTGGCGAGTACGAGCTGCAGTTGTCCTAAACTTCTGCCGTTTCCCTCCCTATTGGTGGTAACGCTAATCTGACTTATTTTTTGCAAAGTTCTTTCCAAGGAAAGTATTAGCTGTTCTAAAAATGACTATAGAATTTGCTTGTTGAAAGTTATCATCTAATTTTCACAATAAAAGAGGCACTTTTTAATTTGTGTTAAAAAGTGAGAACACAAATTTACTTTCTACTCTCAATTATTGTCTTTTTATTTCACAATTCACCTAAAAATCACCCAAAAGAAGCGAGATGAGGCAGAGTACTGAGCTGAAAAAAAAAACAAAACAAAAAGAAAAGGTTGCACTTTGTTCAAATAGACAACAGGAATCTATTGGGGATTTATTTAGTGAACTGATTTATTTTAGACAAAAAAATAAAATAAAATTGGGCAATTTTTATGTAGTAGAAAAATGGAGGGGTCCCAGCTGGAAAGCGCTCCTGTGGAAGGAGGACTGGGCTTTTGGATGGGATGAAGCCCACAGCTGCACCTGCTGCTCGCATTATGTGCATTCCCGCTGGAGTCTCCAAAAGTCTCCAGCAGCACCAGAAAAAGTTGCCAGATTTGTCTCTTTTCAAAATGAGTCTCGTTGACCTGACTTACTGAACCTCTCGGTATTTATGTACTTATGCCACTGGGTACGTCAGTTCATATGTTGTTATTGTTGTTGTTGTTTTTTTAGCTCACCTGAATAACTGCACTCTTCTCAGTGAAATATAGTTTTCAACACAGTTCTATAAAAAGAGGCAATGCCCAGGTTTATTTATACACTGTCCACTCAAATGAGGGGAAAAAATTATAGTGTTTTCTTACCAGAATATCAATGTAGCTTTTGTGTCCCAAAGAAATAAACTGATAAATCCATACAGGACATTTCTCTCCACAAACTATGCTGTTGTTGTTTTTCTTCTTCTTAAAATCTGATTGTTCGTTTTCTACATTTGCTACATAGCACCCCCTTCTGACTGGATCCATTACTGTCCCTGATGGCTTTGGTGCAGCAGCTGGACTTTCACAGAGACGTAAGCAGAAAGAGAGGATGAAATATTACATTGTGGGTTGATGGTGGTGGGAGTTCGCCCTGCGATCGGTGAACTGCTGATATGAAGGGCACTACAATTATTACATCCACGGTTAACCGAGCAGTAGAGCAAGATAACAGGCATGGAGCAGGCCTTGACTGTTGTTTGCCAATGTGAAAAAGCATATTTCAAGCCAAAACATGTTTAGCTAAACCTGAGCAGACAGTCTGAAAGAGCAACATCAGGAACTGTTGGAATATGTTCTCATCTTATCTTGTCTTTGAGTTATTTTGTGTTATGTGTTCATGTTTTCTAATTTACTTTGAAAGGTGCCGCTGCAAGTTCTGTATCCTGTCACTTTCTGTTTATGTGCATGTTGTACTGCTGTTGTCCACTGGGGGCAATGAGAGCGAGTTCTTCTGTGTAGGCAGCACTGTTCTAAGCCAGAGAAGAAGTTATCACCTGGACGTTAGCAATAAACGCCCACACAGCTATCTAACGAAAAGAAGTGCGGTTCGTTGTGATTATGAGAACTGAACAAGAAAACGCAACAGAAACTGATTTAATTCTCAGCAAAGATTTGACAAAACATTCCAGCTTCAACGCAGCAACAAAAAGCTACTCACTTGTTGAACTGAGTCCCCTCAGATGGACTTTGTCTTGAGACCAGCATCCAAAGCTAGTTTTATATTTTTACAAAAGACGCATATCCTCCCATTACAGGTAAAACCAGGAGTCAAGTGAGGAAGAAAAAGTACATATTCGCTTACGTTTGATCGATTTGTATAAATTCTATGGTGTATACTTTATAATCCCCACACCCGATCCATTTCTTCTCCTCTGAAATAAGCGTGGACTCTCTACAGCTTGTAAAAGCACTAAATTAACTTGCAAACACTTTTTTTTTCAGCTTCTGTTGCTCCTTGCTTTTACTCCCCATTAAATAGAAAAACGAGGCACTTGTACTGAACACGCCATTTGCTTTATTGAATAAAGTCAACCATGGTCGCTGGTTCTCCTCGGAAAAAAAAAAAACACCCTCAAAGTGATAAAAAAAAACCCCCACCAATATCCACAGATATGAAGCAGAGACGCAGAAGCTTTGAAATTGCAAACATCAGTGCAGTGCTTATATCTAATGCATTTCTATCACTAACTGCACTTTGATGTAACTTCCCTCTTTCCACTCCTCCCTTCGCTGCCTAACATCTATTAAACAGTGCTACAGCAGTACCAGCAAGTTACTCTAAATTAACTGAGACTTTTTTTTTCTTTTAATCAAAGCGTGTCCCGTGTGTATTTTTTCTCTCTCCCCCTTCCTGCTCTGTGCAAATTTTATTAAACAGTGAACCAGCAAACTGAATTCAGCCACTATTAAGATAGAGTGAGGATAGAAAATGCTCTTTTCTCTTCATGATTGAACCACCCTTTTTTCCTTTTTCTTTTTTTTTTTACACGGTCTTCTTCCATCATCCTGCTTTGGGGTCCATTAGCACCTCAGCTGTCTGCAGCGGTGTGGGTAGTGGGCTAAGCTCTGCATGTAATGCACTGTTCTTGTTTAGGTTCCTTTCCTCTTGACATGGACTCAGCTGGCTGGTCCCAATGCTCACTCACCCATCAGAGGAAAGAGACTTTATTCCTGCTCCCTCTTTCCTCTCTTTGGTCAGTCTTTCCCCTTCATTCCTGTTTTTTTTTTTTTTTACATGTTCTTTTTTTGGAAAGTGCCATCATATTTGGCGTCTCTTTTGCCCATTCATGTGTGTTTGCACTTTACTCTTGCACTGTCTTCTGCTCCTGTCTTGTTTCTCAAACGTTCACGTGGCGTCTTATCTTCCTTCCCCCTATCTGAGCGCGTCACGTGGCTCCTACATCACTTTGCCCACTGCACCTATAGCTCCGGGTTTTCTCGGCCTTCAATAAAGTATTGAGATATTTCACATATTGGAACAGCTCATGATTTCTTTATGTAAGGTTCTGCTAGAACGTCATAGGCAGTTACGATCTTGCCTGCAGCAGATGTCTCACTCGGTGTCTAAATCACAATCTGTTTCCCAGCTCAGAGGCTGAAGCTAACAGCTAACCCAAACATATTTTACAGTCTTAAACATTCCAATCTGAAACAGTTTATAGCACTCTGCACAAATAACATTTTATGAACTCTTAAACCAATATCATGTTTACATTGAGCAGTAATTTACACAAAGGCTAAACATTATTTAGACAGCAAATTGATGTAGGATGTGATGCATCATCAATTAACAAATGACAAAGTTTTTTCAGTCAAGGTAATATTCATTTCCTTACACCACTGGAAATATTTTTTAACCCCCCCCCATGTTCTTTTATATTAGCCACACTAGAATCAGTTTTTTTCATTCTTTGTGCATTTTGCTCAGGATCATCGCTGCTGTTGCACCGACTTCCATTTTCATTTAGCATTTGTCTGATTCTGTGTAATGAATTATGGTACAAACAGCTTGTACGTTTATAGAAAAACACAGTTGGTGCATGTTGAGCTGCTTCATCAACTTTGTTGCTTCCAATGAAAAATAGAGGTAAAGCTGTGATTGAATTGGATATGCATCTAGAGTTTTCTAAAGTTCTAAAACACCAATAGCGCATTAGTACTACTTTTGAGTCACTTTTTTATGTAGATGGGGAGAAAAAAAGTCAGGAAAAGATCAATTACTAACCAGTAACACTATCAGGAATAAGTTGGACCCTAAATTAAGATGACAAGAGAGTTATCTACTACAGGTATATTAAGTGATAGGGTTAGAGTTAAGGTCAACTTAGGGTCATCTTAAAGAACCTTTAAGTTGAAATTGTAACACTACAATATAAATATACCTAGGAGAACCTGTACAAAATGGTGCTCTCAAAGAGCTTAAGGATTATGAATTAATCCTGGACACTTAAGAATAAAATGGGAAAGCACTGAAAAGCTCTTCTTTAAAGTCTTATCGGATTAATTTTGGATGCATTAACAAAAAAAAAATGCCTCTTTTTAAATTTGAGGCACATCAAGGTATGTCTAATTCAAAATCTCGTTGATATCTTAGTTGTTGAATCTACACTAACACAGATAAACGCAACCAGATTTCACCAGGTGTAACGTCCATCGTTAGATACTTTAACCATCCCTTAGCTTTACAACCAATTCTCCTGGTTTGCTGCTACTAGCACCGAACCTTTGAGGCAGGATTTCCAGTCTACACATCATTATTATTCCCTACCATCTTGGAACTTACTCTACTTTAATACAGGCACGTCAAGTTATGTTTGCATTACTATAAGCAGGAAGCTCTGATTCAAGTTTCACTTACTTAACTGGGTATCTCTCTTGGGAACGCCTCGTAAAATCCAGAGATGTTTTTTGTCTTTGAAAGTAGCATCAGTCACGTGCAATTCGCTTTTCTACCACCTCCCTCCCTTCTTAGGTTACGTCTAATCAAATGTAATCTGATTTGTGTCACATCGTCCTTCACAAACTCCCAACTCCCAACAAGATTATGCTTGTAGAGTTTACATCGGTCCTAAAAAGCTAGCTCGACTTGAGCCGAGCTCATAGACGTTGTGTTCCAGCTCCGACCCAACCCGACTAATAAACTCTATGTAAACTCAACATTTTATTTTAAACTTCTACCAGTTTAAAGTATTCCCAGACTTAGCATTCTGCTAGCTTACTAGTGTAACTTTTTCAGTTTTTAGTGTTTGACTAACATCTTCCAGCGCCATTTTGTTGCTTGTTGTAACCAGCAGGCGAGTCAACCTGCACGGGTCCACTTGCAGTGTGTCTGTTTGCCTTCTGTACCTTCCTTTCCTCAACAGGGTACAATGCCTCCTTCTCTATTTAGACTACAGTAAATAAATTAGCACAACTTTATATTGTGAATTCTCATTCAGTTTTCACTGTGCTGTACATGTCGTAGGCTTAATAAAAACGTGCCAGAATAAAATGAAACGCAGTCCCACACAAAGAACAAAACAAAGTCTTTCTACATTCAGCTACAAGCAGATTTTGCCAACTCCTCAATGAATAGAGATGCATAAAAGCAATAGAAAACTTGTTCAAAGGAGCAACTGACGGGTAAATAAAATTTGTAATCTGGTGCTTCTGAATCCCAATTCTCCTTATTTCCTCCCCCTTTTTTATGCTACCCTGGGCAACTGCCCATATGGTCCATTTCATCTGTAAAACACAATTATGCAAGCAAGCAGAGAACATACAAAATCTAAAAACAACAAAATCTAGTATCCATTGTTTAAGGCTGGAGACTCTGCACCCACTCACAAAAATGTGTTTCAAGGCTTATCCGAATTTTAAATTAGGACGGATAATCAAGTGTGGTCAATTCTAAAAACAAGGCACGCTACATAAGAGAGACAATGACAGAGTTTAGTAGCTCATTCCACCCCATTAACTTTCCGTTATAAATAAAAGCTTTTACATTTGCGTTCCTCGCTTTAGAGTGATGTTTCATTAACAAGCCTGTGATTCGAAACGAGATGATATCCAAAAAGACAAAACTGGCGGCGACCAAAACATGCAAAGAAAACACAAATGACTGGAAATAGTCCAGTCATTCTCCATTACTGATTGTGAGATCCCTGGACTTTCTTCCCCCCCAGTTCCAAATTCGGCATCGAAAGAGCTGCTCAAAATTGTGTTTTGTTTTTTTCTTTTAAACAAAAATACAGTAAAAACAGCAGTATTACTAGAGTTCAGTGAGTCCGTCAGCTCCCTTAAACCCGCTGTGATAAATGAAGATGTAATGCGGCAGCAGTATTTTTTGATTAAACCATATCAGATGGGACCCCGGGGCATGAAATCACAGTCTGAATAATGAAATGAAATTATAATTTACTGATCAGAAAATAATCCATAAGTAGTTTATCTCTCTCTAAGGTTAGAGAGAGAGACACTGAAAAGTATTTTCCCCTAAGGGGCTTATTACAGACTAGAGCAACAAGCGTCTACAAGAAAAAAAAGAAGAAAAAAAAACATAAAAAAATAATGGTCTGGTGAGAGTTTATCAGGGGGTCTAAAAAATAAAAGTGTGCCAACTGGTGACACTGCAGCTCTGTTCTCTGTCAGATACTGATACATATGGCAGCTTGGGCAAAGTGGTGATTGGTTAAAACCAATATGGAGTTAATGCAATACGCTCCTTATTCTCCGTCCTGTTAAAGCCTCTCCGTTTTCAGGCCCCCTGATTCCCACTGAGGCTGAACATTTTCGAATGTAGGTCACAGACACACAGTTAAAAATTAACAACAGTTTACCCAGAAAATGGATTATTTGTTGCCATTTTTCATTCTGCTGTGTACCGACAAACATCTTGAGGCTGTATTTGTTTAGTTGTTGAGCAGTGCAGGTGTGGTGGTATTCGTTTTCCAACGATTCACCTTTGCCATATTTGATATGTGGCGATTGTAGTTCTCGTGTAACACTTAGTCGTCTTCCTCCTCAGTCTCATATCGATTACGACTAACCCACATTTTCCCGAGCCTTCCTTATCGTCATTACAATGTCTTCTTTACTTTCTGCAGGCTTCAGCATGTTGGTTTCTAAAGACTTACATATTGTGTGGGCCTCTAGGGTAGCTAGTTAATGCCCAGCTGATAGACCAAATATAATATTTTCCACGCACAGCGTGAATGCATGACAATGGAAATTTAATACTCCTGTTACGATTACAATTCTGCAAATATTGATTTTGCGATGGCTATGTATGTATGGGCCACTGTAGTCAAAAAGCGTGTGTTCCCTACTCGCGCCCAATGACCGATGGAAAAGGGGACCACCCCTCATTACCTTAAAGCATAAGTGGGTACAGGCGATGGATGGATGAATGGATCTTACCATTAGATTTCGCAAAGTCCATCGCCCTAATCATCACCTCGCTTTGATCTTTACCGTTCTCGTCCAATAACCATTTTTTTAAATGCGTATTGTCTTGTCCTTCTGAAAGTTACAGGGCAGTGATATTATATCCACATTTCTAAAACACCATTAATGGTTTAATTACGTCTAAAGTGCAAAATCAAAAGAAGGAAGAAAAAAAAAGAAAGAAAGTGAAATGACATCTAAGAGGTGGTTTTGCTTAAGTCATTCCTGGTGTCCTTGGCAACTACAGGCCGACTCTAATTCGCACCTTTTTTTTTTCCCTCCGAAGCAACCACCTGCTCAAGCAGCATGCATGACGATCAGGCTACAGATGTCTGCAAGAGCTCAGTCCCCAAATTCTTTATTTTCACATCTGCAGTTTTCAGAGCACCAGCGACTCCAGAGAGATCATTATAAATCAACAGACTATCAGAGTTTTGCAGGAAACACTGAAGGAATGGAAATTACGCTCCCTACATAGAGTGGCGCTGCGCTGCAGGACCTGTAAACAGACTTTGATATGCAACAGCGCTTTGTGTTGTTCTTTAGAACAGACTTCAGGAACATGCTATTCCCATGTTTTGAACTGTCAGCCAAGGAATATTCAGCTGAATTATTCAGATAAAGGACGTGACATTTACACCACATATCCACACACTTGAATTGTTTTCCTCTTTTGTTGTATCACTCCAACGTGTTCCACTTGGTTTTCGTGTCACAAAGCAGTGGATGATTGTGAAAAGAAAGGAAAAGAAAAACAGGAAATGCTGCAGGTCTTCCCATGGATCCTTAATTGTGATATAAACTTTGACTAGGCCACGCCAAAACATGGTCATCTACACAATTCCATTGCATATCTGGCTGAATGTTTTGTGTCGTCTCGGAGGAAGACGAACCTTCGCCCCGGTTACGGCTTTTATCTGATTATCTTCTATTACTGCCCTATATTTATGTCCATCTATATTTCCCACAACATCCCCACAGCATCGTAATGCTACCACCAAACTTCACTGTGGGCATTTGGGGTGATGCGTAGTTCGTCTATGTCTACATGTAACCAAAAGTCTGATCTGACCGGAGGACAGTCATTTGTTTATAACGTCGTTTATGTGAAACTTGATTCTGGACTTTCTTTCCTTTTTTTCCTAATTCCCTTTTTCCACCAAAGCCAGATATGTGGAGTGCAAAATTAATAATTGCTCTGACAACAGATGGGACAATTATTGTCCTTCTTGGACTCTAAACGGCTCTTATGGAGTTACCATGAGCCTCTTGACTGCTTTCCTGGTCAACGCCCAGCCTGTCATAATCTGTACAGTCTGCGCTTTGAGCTACTCCTCTGGTTTATGATAATAATTAGTGTCTTTGCCTGTTTTCTTTTTAATGCTCGGTCATATTTAGCTTTGTTCTGGCTTTTTGTGCTACATCAGCCTCAGTCGTTCTTGGTTCACGCTTCCCCACACCTGGAGCGCAGTGGGTTATCCACACTCATCTGATCCTTGCCCCATTAATCACCTCCTCCTCTGTATTTTCACTCCTGGTTGGAGTTTATTCCTTGTAAGATTTTCCTGTTACATTTTCCACCTTTCAGCTCGTTGTTGTACCCCTTCATGTTGCCATCCATTTTGAGGTCTGTTAAGTTTCTTGTTTTCACATAACAAAAAAGAAAACGCCGCTTCACAGTGATTCAGCCTGACTCCAGCCTACAGCTGCACAAAACATGATATAGACATCTATGTCTTGGTTTTCAATACTGTCTCCATTTTTGTACGACGAATTGAACGGTTAGATCTCAAAAGCTCGGTATGTCGTTCCTTGGTATTCTTGATGTTGTTTGCACACTAATGTTCTCACAGAACAAAATTGCACTCTGGTGGATGCTGTTTGCTTCTTTTTACTAAAGGGTAAAAGACTAAAGAGAGGTGAAAACCAATGCATGTTTTTCACCTCAAAACAAATTTACACACAACTTTGGGTTCATCAAGTTAATAAAAACCTTCTAATAGAGAATGAAGTTTGAGGAAAAGTCCCAGAGGCACACATAGTTTTGCAAGGGAGTTCTGGTACCTGTATCAATGTAACCATCGTTTATTTTACTTCACATTGTCTTTCTCTCTGTTCTGAACCCATTCCTCTCGTTTTGCCCCTCCTTCCTTTGCACTTCATGCCCCGTCTTTCATCGCTCCTCTCTCCCTCGTCCTACTCTTGTACCTCGTTCTTCCTCCTCTCCTCCTCCCCTGAGGGACTGAGTAAGTGTATGCTTGAGTGGAGAAGAGAGGTGGGTCTTGCCCTCCCAAATTCTATTTCAGACCAACTCAAGCTCGGGGAAGCATGTCTGCCATCAGAGAGCAGATGCTGGCCCGCTTTTACGGTTTCATAAGCGGGGCGGAGGACGCCGCTCGCCACGCCGAGATAACTGTAAATCCCGAAACCGATAAGCCTGCCAGAAGAGAAACAGACGTCAAACGTTTTTGTTTTTTTTCCTTCCCGTGATCGCCCTCTTTAACCCCGAGCTGTGTGGGGAAAACATGGAGTCAGCAAGTGAGCGTTCTCACACCTATACATGATTTATATCACACGTAAGGAAACGGAGATAAATAAGCGCACGTGTGCTCATCATCAACACACACGCACCGATATGACCTGTTCTTTCTGCTTCGCTTCTTCTGGCGTGGCTCGTCTCTTCAGTCTCACAAGTAATGGTGGCAGCGCAAATACACACACACACACAAACACACACACACGCAGACACAGAGCCAGAAGAGCACAGCAGGCAGAGGAGGTATGAATTATACATCCGGCTTGTCTCTATGCATCAGATACAAAAAATAAAATGGGAGATAGAAAAGGGGAGACGAAGAAAACAAACAAACAAACAAATAAATCAACAACTAAGAAAGTAGGAGATAAAGTGTTCCGGATGACGTGTATCATTTCCGTATAGAGGAGGAAAACGAAATGGAAAGAAATCCATAAAGAAGCGTTTTGGGCCACATGGACGACACACTCCACGTTTGGTGAGGGGCGAGCGCGTTCTGTGTACGTGTGTGTAACACACAGGTCCACAGCTGGATGTGGGAACAGCTCCTAGCAACATCTTTCAGCTGCTGTGATGCTCATTGGTTCACAGTTCAAAGAGTTCTTCCCTCTGATGGGCATGTGGGGGAGGAGAGGGACGGAGAGGGGAGAGGAAGCTGCACACACACACACACACTCTCTCTCTCTTAGCCGACTGATTTGGGCAGAATTTTTTATTTCTGTACTTCTCAAAAAGCACCATCTTCGTCTCAGATTTGTCTGCTGTTTGGGGGGGGCAGTAGTTTGCAGCTAAAGTGCTCCGGGCAAAGATGGAGAGAAAACCTCCGTTTCTGCCGGGGGATGCGGACCAAATTGAATGTGGTGAGGCTGCGAGAAGGACTTCCTGCCTGTCACCGCTGTCAGGAGAAATCCCTCACGTCTCTCTGGACCCGGCTTCATGGGAGTAAAAATAAAATTCTCATGCTTCCAGAGCGAAAGCTGCTCGGATGTTTTTGTGCGTTTGGCTGTCCGGGGATGATGGTTGCAAATGTTTGCTATGAGGAGCATTCCTACTTTTGTTGTGTGATTTCCTGTTTTATTTCTGTTCATGTTTGCTCTCTTGGATCGCTTTGAAAGATGAGAGGGGCTTTTATCAGCCTCTTCTTTGGATTTAATCACAGCTGACGAGATTTTATTGTTTTATCTTCCTGCATAAATAAGTCATCACCGCTTTAAAATTTCACAGCAGATAGAGAACAGACTTTAATATTTCCAACCAGCTCCATGCATGTCGAAATGCACGTTTTTCTTTTTTTTTTCTTTTTTTTTTTATATATCTCTAATTGGCATTTGAGCTTCGCCAGGAAGGTTAATTTCGCGTTACGTGTTCCTTCTCAAGTCATTTTTCATTTGAGCTTCAGATCTGCAGTGTCAGCATGTCTTTAAACATTCAAATCTTTCTTTGTTAAAGGGACTGCGACCCTCCGAGATTTAATCTTTTCTCTGGATTTTCATCTTCCCGTGTTAGTTTTTATCCCGTTATCTCTAACCGGATGAAAGCAGATACAAAGAGATAAGACCTGAGGAGGAACGTCGGGAACCGAGAAAGAGAAAAGAACAAGAGAACTAAAGTAGCATGGCTTATAATAATAATAATAATAATAATAATAACAAAACAACAACAGTAGAGATTTAGGTGATTAGTTTAGTTTCTGGTCTTGAAATCCACGCCTTTCGAAGGTCAGATTATTGTAATAAGCTAAATGCACTGCAGCTGCAGGGCAAAAGGGGTATGAGCATCCCTCATCTTCAGGAATGTTCTATCTCATTAACGATTGCAGGAAGTTAAAAATACTAAAATTAGCTTCCTTGGTGCATGCTACCAGTACTACCAATCAGAGATGCTAAAATGCTCCATCATATTCCAACAGTTAAAGGTCTTTTGCATGAGATACCAAGTTGTCCGGAGTTTGTATGGTCTAACCATATATGCTCGACTTTTTTTTTCCACAGTGTCCAAAAACAAGCATATTTGCGCATCATTTGTCTTGTCAGTCTGTCCAGGGTTTCAGGGTGAACCTCACACTGACCCTGCAGGGACAAGATATTGTAGAAAATGGATGATGGAGCAACTTTTGCTGGCTTAAAGATGTCTACCACACATTTTTCTCACTTAGACAAAAAGACACACAAACAAATTCATACTACGTTTTAAAAAAAAATAAATTAATCTATTTTCTAGTGGAGATATTTTAGTACATTTGACAATAAGACAAAACTACTTTCCAAATAACCTTTCAGCAAGATTGCTTTTCGGGAAAAATACTTTGTTATAAGTCAAAAACTCTGGCAGTGGAACTAGTATCTTTTTTATATATATATAAATATTAAGGAATTACTGACATAGCTTAAGCTCCTTAACAGTCAACAAAACTAAAGTAGTGCCAACCTGTCGTTCTTCTTAAGGTAATGCTCCTTAGTTATTTGGAGTTGCATTATCACACTTGGCAGCTAAAGCAAACAGTATGATGAGCCCAAAAGGGGTAAATGGGCTATCCTAACTGTTGCATATTTACTGCCTTAAATCAATGTCGTAGCAGAGAATGTAGGGTTATAAGCTATAGAAAACCGGCAGGCTTCAGAAATGCAAATATGTTAAACAGCTGACTGGCCACCGCAGCTGATAGCCTTACTAATTTACCAGTTATAACTTTAACAAGCTGATATTGTTACTTTACAACATTTAGAAGATGTTTATTCCACACTCCTAATTGTAGTTGCATACAATATGTAACATTAATAAAACTGCAATAATCAGTGTAAAACACTCCCAAGAGGAGGAGGAATGATTGTAGATGTTCTGTATGTAGTAGGAGCAATAAGATCATGTTATATATTTGTGTTTTCTTGATATCTTGTTAGCCATGCAGGAAGTTATTGGTGCACAGTTTAAATCAGAATTTCTCCCACGTTGTCACAGATAACACGAGATGTGTTGCTGTGATGAAGGTGTTTAGAAAAACCGAGAGAGCTCTTCATCCCACCCACAGAAACACAAGCAACAATTGCAATGAGACAAATCTGAGAGGTGAGGAGCTAATCGAACGTCGCCATCGGATTACAGGATTGTGCATGCACTTCAGCCATTTCCAGGGGACGAGTATGAAGACACTGCCACCTAACAGTACTTACACTTGTCAATATAAGGTAACTTTCCAGACACGTGTTCGTCCCTGCCAGCGCCTCCATCTTCTGAGACCGGCTTAAAACTCACCCCGTCCAAAGTCTGGCCCTGGGCTGATTTCCTGACAAGCAACACCCAGCGCCCGCCCGGTCATCCACGTCAGGTTTCAGCGCTCCGCGCCATATTCTGCTCATAATGTGAGATTTCCATCTCCTCTGTGGGCAGATCATTTGGATGCAGACGGCGGCAGTTGGCGTCACAGCTGAGACGCGCAGCAAGACACAACAAGGCTATCAACAAACAGGAGGCTGGATTTAAGGGAAAGCGAGGCGCTCTGTTAAGAGTGATCCCGCTTCCCTTATTACTGCCTGTTTTTTTTCTGTTAAGTAGCTCCCCAGAGCCTTTTAAGGGAAGACAACAAAGAAGGCTTTTAAATTAAAGACTGGTAAGTTACACTCGGGAGTCTAATTGTTTCCTTTTCACGAGGATAAGGGGGGGGGGATGGAGTGTCTTTGGATTTATTATCCTGTCACCGTAAAGATATTCACCTGCTTTCTTTTTTTTTTTTCCCTGGGAAAAGAGATGCACACAAGTTTGCTGACAATGCAAAGCTTCACCAAAGTCACGTGCAAATATCTTTAACTGCTGTGTTTGCAAGTTACACTATTACTATTTATTATTATTTTCAAATGCGACCTGTTTAACATAAAATCAAAGGTGCAATTTCTGGTTGGTTTTCATGCTAACTTGTATTCGCCGTTTGCGACGTGACGGGTTCCCGATCGCCGAGGAAGCGACTTACTGCCAGAAACTGGGTCATGAAATCAGAGCGTCTCACATCACCCACATTTACCCAGAAGAGACAGAGCAGGCAACAATCAAAGTGCCAGCGAGGGAAGGACGAGCTAAAGAAATCAAAGCCCGGTTTAAAGATTTTCCCTTTTTTTTTTTTAATGCGTGGATCTAGCATGAGTGGGTTATTCATCAAAGAGCAAAATATATATAAATATTTCATAAAGTGTCTAGTTGCCATGGAAACTAAAAGGGGAAAAAAAATACACCAGTAACTTTTGGTTATGTTCAAAAGCCGAAAGTATAACATTTGACGATCGTCGAGCTTCGTCAAATCTGCGCTGACAAGTAAATTATTCATAAGTGGTTCATTTTATATAATTACAGGCAGACGTGTCTGTCATTAGACATTGTGGTAACGTTAAACTAACCAAACCAGCCAGTTCTAATGAAGCCAATCAGATGCTGGCATCAAACTTGGTTTGATATGTCTTCTTGTGATTTCTCAAAGCGGTTAATATTCTTACTGAACTGGTACATTCACTCCAGGGGCTTGCTGCAGCCTTATAAATAATTTGAAAGCACTTCTGTAGATTCGCTCCGATACTTCGCCGCTCTGTTTTATGTTGCCTCGCCAAAGTATTCATACCCGTGGATGAATATCGATTGTATTTGCGTACATATGCTTCCTTATGTTTAACAAGGCAGGGGTCGACAACTCCGGTCATCGAGTGCCGCTGTTCTGCCACTTTTCCACGCATTCCTGCTCTCACAGCTGACTCAAAAGTCTGAATGGTCTCCTCGGCTTGTCATTAAGCGCCGCAAAGGCCTCGTCATTGACCCTTCACTTGATTCAGGTGTGCTGGAGCACTGACGCGTCCAAAAGTTGCCGAACAGTGGCATTTAACGACTGGAGTTGTGGAATCCTGTAGAAAGCCTCACATCAGGTCACGTTACAACCAAAGCATTCAATATATTTTATTAGACATTTATGTGGGAGACCGATGCAAAAATAGTGAATAATTGTGACAAATAATCACCTTCTTTGGTTAGCATCTGAGTAGTGTTGTTGTTGACTTGTACTGAAAGAGAAGTCAGATTAAAGAAGTCTCTCCAGGTCTTTTCAGATATTTAACATCAATAAAAGAGGGCTTTAGTGTTTTGTATGAGGGGCCGTTTAGGACAAAAACTATGTTTTCTCACACACACACACTTACAAGACTAAAATTGCACATATACACGATTAAAATATCACTTAAGCACACAGCTTTTCTCATTCAGTCGTGTGTGTGTGTGTGTGTGTGTGTGTGTGTGTGTGTGTGTGTGTGTGATAGAGAGGGAGATAAATTGTTTTAACAGTGTATATGTGCAATTTTAGTCTTGTGCGTGTGTGAGAGAAAACGTAGTTTTTGTCCTAAACGGCCCCTCATTAGTTATGTATTTTGTTTTCATTTGTTTTATTTGATACGCCAGGTACTTAAAATGCAACCTGATACCAATTTTGTGTTGATATAGGTCATAAAATGAAAACAAAAACCTACATTGAAATTTTTATTGTAAAAAAAAAAGAAAAACCTAAACCCCCTTACACCTTCCTCCCCCTCGAAAAAAAAAACATTTCAAGAGGTATTTTAGCAAAGCACTTGGCGCCTCAGCTGAGTGCACAAGGCCAAAAAAACACAGATGCATTCACTCCAGTTCGTCTGGAACTTTGCGCGTACTTGAATACATTTTCACATGTTTTAACACTCCCGCTCGATACTTACACTTCCGCCCACTGATGGAAAACTGACCAGCAATTATGCGGCTTCACTCCTCGTACCTCCACAAATCAACCTGCAGTTAGCGCCGAACGCTTACAGCCTACAGATCGTAGGAAGAAAACCGAGCTCAGCGGTTTTTGCTTGACCGTATCGTTCCGGAGCTGTAGAGTCTAAGGTTAGACTCTACCAGAAGATCAGAAAGCATTTTAAATCACCTTCAAAAATCGAATCATTCCCGACACGCCATCAGCTCCAGGCTGAGTAATCGCTGTCGGTCTCTTGAGCGTGCTCGGGTTTTTTTTGTTTTTTTTTCTGTCTCTCAGCAGAACACGTAAGCGCATGCTCTCAATCACAAACAGAGAAGCATTTGATCTCACACAGACTCATGCGCCGCTGCACACATGTGGTCTCATGCATGCATTAAACACAAACATTGCTTACAGGCTCGTGCCTGCTCCACTCCCAACAGGGTTCCCACCTCAGTGGTTAATAATTTATTGATCCGATGTTTGATAAGGTTCTTAATCAAACTTTCATGCGACCAGAGGCGTCTAAGAAGCAAAGAAAAAATAAAAGATGTCAAAGTAAAACCATTGTGCTACATTCCTGCATAGGTAAAACGTTGGAAGCATGTTGAGTATGAAACATTGAACCTAAGCGTAATTTAACTTGCTTGTTGTTTTTCTTATTTTTCTTCTTCTTTGTGAGCCTTTCTGCTGTGGATTTGCACCAGTGAACACTGAGCGGTAACTTCTCCGCACTGCTTTAGTGTCAACCGAGCTCTCACACAGTGGCTGAGAGTCGAAAAGATGCTGCCATTTGGGATGGAAAAAGCAGGATTTTCAGGGTTTAAAACAAATGATTCAGTCAAATCATTAAAAAAAAGTCGCCTGCAACACCCACGGAAAGCTGAAACCGTTCCAGTCATGAACAGATGTTGCCAGGTATTCAGTGTTCTTGCCTCAAACTTGCAATCGTTTCACAGCGTTTACACTGTAACACCACAATGTGATCCATTTAGTCAAAGGAAGTTGGAAAATTCACAAATATTTAATTGATAGGGCCTGCAAAACGTGTCCGAAAAGGAGAATAAACCATCACTAGGCAGCAGCAGCTTAACTTAAAAATCTACTGATTGTTGTTGTTTGTATCCTCAGAACATGCAGTACTTGTTTAAAAGTCAACTTCTGGAAATCAAATGCCTTCCCACTACAGCCTTTTCTGGGGGAAAATATCAACCCTGGGAAATATTTCAACCCTGACTAAAAGAGAAGGAATATGCCTAGAAAATGATTCTGGTTCCTCGACAGAGAAAACATGGGAATGTTATCGTTATCGATATCAGAAATCGGTTCGACATCAGCCAAAAAACAAGAATCAGCCTCCACCATAAGAACACTGATAAGCATTTCCTCCACCAGTTAGTCCACAGCAGTAATAAATAGGTCACTTGTTCTGTTGTTGTTGAATATATTGCTTTCTGTTTAAGTAATATCACTTTATCAGGCCTTTTCTAAGATTCCACTCTACAAAATAAGCCATAAACGTATGCACTATTTGTACTGATATAGTATCGGGTCAGTGGTGATATCGGCAAAAACTCAAAGCTGCGATACCTGTATCGTATCGGAAATGAAACACTCATATGGATGAGACCAAAATGGTCAACATTTAAAACCCTGCACATCAAGCTGAACGCATCGTCCAAATGGTGGTGGCAGCATGATGGAGGAATTGGGAAGCTGGTTAAAGCTAAACGTAGCTGCATACAGGCGAAAACCTGTAAGAGGCTGCAAAAGACTTGAGACTGGGCTGGAAGACGATGTCTGATCTAGAGCAGCAGCAGGCGTAGGGCCGGCCAGTGATTAGCAGCTATGTGTAAAACAGTTGTGAGTGTTGACATTGGGGGGGTAGGGGGGATATCAGTTCTTTCTTCTAATGGCTTTAATGAGCTCTCTGGAGCCATGGCTCTGCAAGAGGCAGCAATGCGGAGCTCCAATATGGAGGCGAACAGTAAAAAAGGGAGAGTGAGTAATGACCTAATAGAGACTGGAATAAAAGCACAGCTGGAAAGTGACAACGAAAACCAAACCGCGCCGCGCGGACGTCCTGCTTACACAAGCTCAACCACGCCAACAGAGTCGGTGAAAAACAAGCAGATCGACTTTTTTTTTTATCTCCCCCCCCTGCCTTTCTCTCCAGCCGCGGTAGCCACTGCGCTCATATGGCGAAGAGTTGACCCACATTAGATCAGCAAAATATCCCCCCCCCCCAAAAAAAAAACACTTTGCCTGGCAAAAAACTGCAACCATGCATGCAGACGCACAGAAAGGCAGGCGAAAAATATGCAGCGCTTCGTCTCACAAGCCTCCGCAAGAGGAAGTCAGCGAGGGTGTTTGAAGTTTGTTTGATCAAACAGGGAGTATGCAGCACCACTAGCTGATGCCACAGCCTATACTCCTCACTTTGCCCCGAGACAGCCACATACACCTCCTGTCAATTTTCTCTCCGTTTCCCCCTCCTCCTCTCCTCCAATCTCTATCGCTCCCTCTCTTCATCTCAGTTTTTTTTTGTCCATCTCATCCATTTTTATTTTTCATCTGTTTTCTTTTCCTTGACAAACCATACTGCAATTACCTCAGACACTAATCTCGTAAGGAGATGTGGCTGTAGGCCGTTTAAAAAAAAAAATCTTTATTCGTTTGGACCAGTTGTGTTTTCTTTCTATTTCCTAGCACGCTCCTTATCTCCAAAAACATTGAAGCTCCTCCAAGCCATATTTCTTGTTAGCCAAACATAATTTGCGACTCCGTACAAGCTGAACATATTCGTTTCTGTCTCCGTATCTCCACCTCCAGCTTTGGACGATCTGTGGCACAGTGAGCTTCACGCCACGCGCAGACGCCGCGGTTAGCCGAGGAGCTTGCTGCGTTAAAGAGAAACATGCGAGGCGTTTGCTAAAGCAAAACCTCTCGAGTTGTTTTCATGCTGCAATTGCAAAATTGTCTCTTATAGTATGGCTCTAGCAGATTACACCTGAAAACTAAATTATTTGTTCATTGAAGTTTGCCAAATAGCTCACGCTCAGTCAGTATGGAATGGAAAAGTGTCTGTGAACCGCAATTTTCAAGTTTTGCTACTGATTTTCAGTTAGATTTAGATCTGGACTTTGACTAGGCTTTTTTCTCAATTGGGTCAATTTCCACTATTTAATAGTAAATCCACTGAAAATCCAACGAGTCCCATTTTTTCTTTTTTTGTTTGCAGCCTACAGTCGCAGATCTGTTCTGTAGGACTGCTCTGTTAGTTAGCAGCTGTCCTGCTAACAGATTCCTCCACTTGAGCTGAATATACATTATACCAAACGCAGTACAATGTATACTTTTTCTGCTTTTAAACTTCTCCTTAACTTTCTCTCTGAACTGTCTGCTCCATTCCTTTGTTTTTGTGATGCTGTTTGCTCGCTAATGTTGTAATAAACCTCTGAGGCTTTCATGGATCCACCTGTTTGTTTGCTGGGATGAAGTTACACGCCCGTACTCTGTAAGATAAAAATCAACACCACAGCATGATGTTGGCACTACCATTTTTGACACTCAGCAGGTGACTTCTTATGGTTCCACTGCATTTTAGTCTGGGGTATCACATTAAAAAAAATAAATAAACAAATAAAAATGTGTGTGTGGAGGGGGATACAAATGAAGGACACACTTTTCAGATTTTTGTTTTAAGGAGTTTTCAATCTTTACAATCCAAACAGCCATTTCTACCAACTAAGGACTACTTGTTTACAGCCCCTGTCAGATGAGCTTTTGGAAAAGTGTCTGTGAACCGCAATTTTCAAGTTTATTTTGGAAACTAATTATAATTAATATACATCTTCTATTTGAAATTATTTTTCATGTTTGAAGAAAGATTTTTATTTTTAGGCTGTAAGATAAATAGATAACGTTTGCTAATCGGCAGCGGCAGGATGCAGGGGTTTGTCCTGTAACCAGTGGGTTGCTGGTTCAAACCCCACTGCATCTGTCTGAGCCAATTTGCCATTTTCTCTTTGGGAAACACGCTTCATTTAGCACGAAGAACTTGATAAAGTGCCATACAAGTACACATCCTTTACATCGCCAGACTAATGTCTGTTGATAAACGTTGAAAATTATATACAGCTTTTTTTTTTTTTTTTTTACAAAACTATATTATAGGTACTTTTAGTGTAATTCTGTTAAAAACACAAAACCTGCTAAAACCTGCCTCTATTAGTAGAATCATATTTAAAAACATGACTTGGTTCTTTTTCATGTTCAGACCAGGACATCTAGTGCCATCCACTTGCACACTCTTGGTATAGCATTTCACAAATTACGCATCATTTTCCTTCGTACATTATAAATACGCTCTATTTTCTGCCAGTCTGTCAGATAAAATCCAGATAAAATGCCTTCAAATTAGACAAAATTTGAAAGAGTTCAAAAGACCCTGGCAATTTCGCAAGGTGCTGTTGCTCCTTTACAGCGAAGCAGGAGTGCAACAGCTAACACTGGGGTTGGTGAGGAACAGAGCCCACCTGCTGCCCTTTCAGTAATCACACATGAGAGTGAGTGGGAGAGGAGGGGGAGCCGAATGGGAGGGGAAGCCAAGAGAAGCGGGACCCAGCAAGTCGCCTCAGAACTACACAAGAGAGCGAGGAAAATTCACCAGCCTTTGATTAGGCCCTTTAAAGTTGTGTAAGGATCTTTTTTTTTCCCCCTTTGCGCCGAAGCCAACGAACTTGTACACTCCCAAGCTACACCTGAACACCCACATGAAACACAAAACACACACACACACACACACACACACGCACACAGTATTGAAGCAGAGTCGAAATATGGAAAAGGTCTGGGTAAAACAGAAGAAATGAGCAATCTCCCTCTCATTTGTGACACTGCACCTCTCCGGGGATGTGCGAGGTAAAAGGTGAAGCCAGGAAGAATGAGGCAATCTCATCAGCAGAGAATCTCCCTACCTTCTATTTCCATTAGAAGAAAGGAAGCAACTGCCAAAAAAATAGAGAAAAAAAGCTAATAATTTTCTCACTTCTCTATTCTCCCTTTTATCTTCCATAGAGCGGTAACAGAAGAGAGAAAATTCGAATCTTAATGAAGTGCGCCGATTCTCCTCTTATGAATCTCCGGGAGATGGAGCGGGGGGTTGGGGGGGTTGTGTTGGGGGGCCTCAGGTGAGGCTACGGAGAAGGCGACTCATCTCGGTCCTTGTGTCTTTCTCATTTCCCTCCTAAAACTATTACTGATCTTTGACACCGTCTTGAGTGTAGTCAATACTTTTATTATCATAATCCATTAGCGTCACGGCTCATTATTGACAATTCAGCCAGCATCATAATTAGACTACGGTCAGTGAATTTCCCCCGTGAAATCATCGCCGGCCTGCATAAATCAGACTTTTATCCCTTTTTCTTCTTCACCACTGCAATCATCACCATCATCACCTTGGTCTCCATTCACGACATCACAGCAATCCTTCCTATTGTCCCGACATCACTTCCTCATCCTTGTGTTGGATCAGGCGCTTTCTTGGGCGCTGTTAGCGCCGTCTTGACGGTCATTACCGCTCATCTCCATTATCGTCATCATTTTTTGGGGGGGTTTTCCTGCCAATATTTGCATAATTCCCCCCACTCCATCATCCTCCAGTGAAATCTCCACTACAGTCAACAGCACAGCATGTGCACCGGCCTCCATGACAACAGCCTGGCTGCGATCAGCATCCTATAATCATCTCACATCTGTATTTTCCCCTCATCGCCGTCCCCCCAGCCGGCAGCATCTTTATCAAACACGGATGCGACGTTAGCGTCGCCGTCGCTCTCGATGCCTTCTTAATCATTTTAATCATTTACACCATTATTGTTATTATAATCAGCTCTACGGCATGGAATAAAAAGCTGTAATTATTTTGACTATGATGACTCAAAAGCTAAACCCTCCCACTATCCTTGTACCTGTCCAGACATCGTGATTGCTAATATAATTACTTCAGTAGCTCATCATAATCATGCCATCAGAATCAAGTTCCTTTAAATATTCCTACCTCCACAGTCCGAGCCACTAACCTATTAGACTCAGTCACACCATGCGGCAAAATTAGCATATCATTATCTGCATAATACCCTGACTTTCACCCAATGACGGATGGAGATAGGCACCGGCGTCCACCTGCCTCGACCATACAAGAGGCTACTCTACATGTTGGTGTCACTGTAATCAGTCACATTAAATTAGTTTAATCAACTTTTAATATACCGAGACTTTCTTGAAACCTAAATCGGAGGGAAGGCAATCAAAACAGAGCTAGAAATGCCAGAAGTTTAAATTAGTGGCGCACCGATTTGTTGTCCAACCGATGTATCTTGAAATGTGCTTATGTTATATCCTCTTCATCACTGCCACTGGCACGATCATCATCATCATCATCATCATCGTCATCAACATTGACATCAATATAATCAGGCTCCAAATGAAAACATCAGCTATGGCCATCATCATCGCTGTGATCTGCCTAATTTCCTTCATCACGTTCCTAATCACCACCATTTTGTTCCCAGCTGTTTTCATTATCCTCATCATCATCATCATAATCTTTGTGAGCACAATTAGCAACATCGTCGTGATGAACACTGATTCCATTTATGTAAATAAATAGAAGACATTTCAAGTCTACGCTCTGAGGGCTTGGGACGAATGTTTGATGGTACAACGGAGAGAATGTTTTCGTGTTTTGTAAAGTTATCACAGCATCGGTTCCTTCTCTCTCTCTCTCTCTCCCTCTCTCTCCCTTCCTCGAATTCAAATCAAATGGGAGGGAAAATAAATTGTGGAAATTGACGGCGTCACTGACGGCATGAACTATCAAAAGTGCATCACAGAGAACCGATGTATATTAGCTCTGAATCCCTCATCTTTCTGCTGCAGACTTTTAATTTATATGTTTACTGCACCGGAGGTGAAAGTGAAGACAAATGCTCGATCTGAATCGGACGTTTCTGGCAGGAGTTATCATTAACATCCTTTCACCTGGATGTTTATCATCACCACCGCCCTCGTCGAACCGAGAAAATCGACATGACCGCCGCTTTCTGTCTGGAGGCGCATAATGAATGGCTTATGCTTTCATATACATATATGGCATTCAGAGTTTTGCTTTGCATTAGACCCACGGTGAGGATTATTTTGTGGGACAGAAGGAATATTGCTTCTACGGGAGGAAAAAAAACAAACAAACAAACAAAACAAAAAAAACAGATGGACACCTTGGAGAGTCATATAAGAATGAGTTACTTAGCAGCCCTGGCATCACTGAGAGGAATTAAAGTGCCAAAAGAGTCGTCAAAGTGTGGCAACATCTGTTGGTTCTGCCTTATTATGTCCCATTAGCATACAGTAAAAAAAAACAAAAAAAAAACACTTGGCTTGTTTATGGTGTCTTGTAATAGAGATTATTGGGACATTCAAGGCAGGATGAAAATTACAATGTCTTGCAAACTTATCCATACACTTTGAGATTTTTTTTTTTTTATTTGGACTTTGACTTCCAGGTTTTCCCTTTATTAAGCTTCATTAATCTCACAGGTGACTCTGACCAGTTTCTCTGTTCTTGCTCTAAAAAACTATCCCCACATTATGAAGCGGTCTTTCAAAAATGACTTTCTCTTTTTTTTTTCCCCACCAGGTTTCTTAATTTCACAACTAGTAGAAATTAAGAGATTCCACCACCCGACCTGTGCAGCTCCTCCAGAGTTACCATGAACCTTTGCCACCTGATGACAAGATCCTGCTACCACCATCTTTGACACCGTTAATTATTTTGTGATTTCTGAAGGCGGTGAAAGCTGAACTTTATCGGATTCGAATGCATTTGTTGAGAAAAAGCCTGAAAACTAGGCAGCATAAAATGAATGTGCTACTTGGTGTTAAATCCCAATAAACTACATCGACTTTTGACATTGAAATATGATGAAGAAAACTGGAAAAGTTTAAATGGTACGGAGAATTTTGAAAGACACAGTAATTGCTGCCTCCTTGCTCTTTCTGGTAGATCACACTGGAAGTGATTCCAAATCACATCTCTCGTTTGTCCTCTTCTTCTGCGGTTTAAAAGCCAACGGGGTACAGCCTTGGACGCAGATGAAAAGCAGGTCTTCATTAGCACTCCAAAATATGCACAACGCAGGTGCGTTGACACTCTGGGAAAACCCGGCCAACTGCCTTGTGACGATGTTATCATGTCCGACAAGGAGAGAGATAACCTTGTTGTTCACCGATTCACGGCAAAAACATTTTTACAGGATGTAACTGGTAGCCAAATTGTTTCATAGGAGGAAATTTTTTAAAAAGTGTACCGTTGCCTGATTACATGCCAAACAGATCACCTTTTAAGTTCAATGTCACCTGCGACGATGCCAGGAGGACAAACGGCGAGATCTCGTCTCTCCAACTTTTGAATGTGACTTGCATCTGTCAGTTTTGAATGTAAAATCTTATCTTTAAAGCTGCACGCACCAGAGGCCATCCCCCACTCCGAATGGGGGACAGCACAAAAGGCCAACGTTTCCTCGGTAACTCCAGCCTCTCATCACCCACCCACTGAGACGATCCAGCCATGCGCTTCTTGTTGCTGTCAAACTATTCCTAAAGTAACCTTTGGCTTTCTCGTTTTTTCAGGTCCTCAAATTTTCACCGCCTTTTCTTTCTAAATCATTACTCTCCATCCTTGATGCTTTGTTTTCTTCTCTTTTTTTCTTAAAAAAAATGTTGATTAAACTTTTCTATTTCATCCTTATGCTAAATATGGCCCCAATCCTTCAAGTAACTCTCTTCAGTTCTCTTTTCAGTTTTTTTTATTTCTCTTTTCCTTGTCCCTTGTGGACAGTCCGAGGCGCACCCAGGCAGCAGTGTATGCTTTATTATCAGCCTCCAGCTGGTCCATATGGAATCCAAGCTGCGGGCGTCCCATTAGAATACCGGGCAGACAGAACTGAAAGAGAAGAGTCCTATTCTTTTTACTGGCTAACACAATCTGGCCAACCAGCCGGGACCTGAGGAAAAAGTATTAGAAGGGAGCGAAAACCAGAATGAGGCAGGAATAACAATGGCTATTGTTCACGGTGTATTGAATGCAGTCATACTGCATACTGCAAGAAGCTCTCCACTAGCTTTTTTTTTTAATCAAATATATATCCAGTCTGTTGGTGTCTTCCAAAATAAATGTATATCAAAGGGAGGAAAAAAAAACCCCTTGCCCTCTCTTGTTCGCCCTCTGCCTCGCTTTCTCTTGGTTTGAACAAGAAACTCCTGGGATCTCCCTCAGGTTGTTTCGGAGCGCTTACATCATCATCATCATCGTCTCCATCATCGCCGCGGCGATTATCATCAGCAAACCTCATTAGCGAAAGGAGAGCAGCCGCAGAAGCATGCGCCGCAGCGTAACATCCCCGCTCGCTCCGTCTCGGCTGTGCGAACAATAAAACGCCGAGGGAAGTTAAGTAAACATTATACGTCTCATCACAGATTCCTCACCGTGCAGGTGACATACTAAACAGATCAACTCCACTTCTACTGGCAGATCAAAAGATGATTTTTTTTTTTTTTCCAGCAAGCTCAGAAACTCTGAGGCAGGACAGAAAACCTGAAAAAGAGAGGAAGAGAGAGGGAGCTTCCATCCACACACTTTCCAATGCATTTTCTGTGAGAAATGCATTGGAAAGGTTTGATTTCATTTGCCCTGAGGGGGAAGATATTTAGCGGTAAACCTGCTTTGAAAAAGAGATAATTTCTAAGACAAGTATTAGCATTCCAAGTCACAACCTTCACTCTGAAGTAAAATCTTTAATTCTGATGTTTGGGAAAGATGGAACCGCTTGAGGAATATATATATATTTTTTGTTACTCTTTACATTACAGTTTGAGGATTTAATCAGAACTAAGATTAACCAGTGAATGAGTTATTACCAAGGATGACTAATCGTTTTGTAGCTATGGCAAAAAATATGTATATTTTTTTGAGTGATAGACCAACAAAAAATAATATTAGTGCTTTGAAGGGGAAAAAAAAAATCACATGACTTTCATAAAAAAAAGAAAGAAAATCTGCAAAATGGGGTGTGTTTCTACTCAGGACTTTATAAATGAAGATCCAGTGCAGCAAATTGTACTCATAAGTCACTTCTCCCTGTGAGTAATTTAATCACAGTCGGAATCAAACCGTTTTGTGAAAGCATCAAAGTTTTGGTAGAGTTCATTAGTGAACAAGCAGCATCATGAAAACCAAAGGACAGAGCAGTAAGGAGGTCCAGAGAAGGGCTGGGTTAAAGAGAGAGCATCCAACGCATTAAAAATCACACACAATGCAGCTGAATCCACCAAATGAAAATGGAAAAAGCATGAAAGAACTGACCCAGCACCTAAAACAGCAGTTCATGCCAGGAGAGCTTGTGGACAACAGTAACTATGGAGGAACTCGAGAGATTCAGAGTGGGAGTTTTTAGATCTTAGGTCCTTCTGTGTTTGTAGGAAGATGTCACAAGAAGTCCTGCTAAGAGTTTGGCACAAGCCATGCAGATGACACTGGATGAATGTGGATGAAGGAGCTCTTGTCAGATGATGAGACCCAAAAAATAAAAAGTGCTTTTTGAAAATAAGATAGGAAATAGAAAATAGAGAGGAGAAATCACATCAACTTGAACACACCAGGAGAGGTGGTAAAAGAATCATGCTGTGGGAATACATTTGTTCAGCAGGTCAAACCTGGTCAGAGGTGACGGGAAGATGGATAGAGAAGCAGGATGTTAGAGGCTTCACCTTCAAGAGGAAGATCATCCCTAAACCTGCAGCTTCAAACTATTTTGAAAAGAAGAAATGGGCAAATATTTGTCAACACATATGAAACTCAAAAAAACTTCCCTTATCTCTTCCTTCCACTGCACAAATATGCACCACTCTGTGTTTTGATATCCCCTAAAATTCAAATCAACGTGACAAAATTCCACAAGGTGGGAATATTTTTCGGAAGGCACCACGCATAAAAAAACAAACAAAAAAAAAACCGCTAAGCTATTTCACATCTGAAAGTAATTAACAAAATGTTTCAACTCGGGCAGAAGCACAGCAAAATGAAACCGAGCAGTAATTAAACACAACTCTCAGATGGTATAAAGCCAGTAATAAACAGGCCCTCCGCTCTTAGCACCTCGACACTTGACATATAACAGTTTGCTTTCCCGCAAACTCTCTGGCGCTGTGGGGAAACCACAGGTGCAATTAATCATCCTAACGACGTTGCTCAGCAAGCCGAGCCCGGCTCCAGAACACCTGAATGAATGCATTTGTTGTTAACGTGATCAGCCACACCTGTGTTTAACCAGGTTAAATGAGCACAGCAGAGAGAGAAGAGTCGGTTTCACGTAGCCGGGGGTCAAGAACCGGCGTTAAAGCGAAACCTTTCCGGAGTTTTGAAGTGGGGATCATTTAAAAGTTTACAACCAGGCGATATCTTTTCCGTAGCTGGTGTCTTACTAACTCTTGTCACGAACTCTTTAGCCGAGGTTGGTCAGACTGGGAAGAGCTGAAACCAAGCTGAGCTTCTACCATCTTTAACTAACTGTCATTCTCGAAAATATCAAAGCAGTTTATCAAAAAAAGCCATTTCACAATGCTTTAGTAATTATCATTATGCAGTTACTTACGAGGAGGTTGATGATTAGCGACATAAGGAAACGTAAGTGGAAGGCGGTGCGCTATATGTGATATGTTAAGATCTTAAAACTGCTTGTAATCTTTTTACCAAATTTCACTTTAGCATTTATAAGCTATCCTTTTTAAGTCTTAAGGCATAATAAGACCAAAAAAAAAAGTTTTGGATTTCACTTAAGTCATGATTGTCATTAAAAGTACAGTCAAACAGTTTTTCTTATGGCCTTTCTATGATCGCTAAAAAAGATTTTTTCTTTTGCCTTTACATTGTTCTTGGCAGAAATTCAATATTTAGCATTCAAATTAAGGTCAGTAGTGTCTAAAATGCATCTCTTGGGTTTTATGCGGTTCCTCTGAGTTTTCTGTGGTCTGACCTTGATGATGAACTTTTCAAAAGAATCGCTCCTGGCAAGATTGGCAACGATCTTGAGTGATTTCCACTTCTAAAACATTCAGAGAAATACAACCAAACAGCTTCCCCTATGAATCTTCAATGTTACACAAGCAACAAAAGTCACTGGAGGTCAACAATACTCTAGACTACTTGTAATGAATATTTTTTTATTTTTTTTTTATCCTTGGAAAAAAATTACATGCGCATTAAAAAAAAAGTGTATTTCCCATGACAGACCAGCAGGTGGTGCTAAAGTCGACTAGGAAATGGTTCAAAATACTATGAATGATTTAATAGGCATCAATGCACTGAAAACACAAGCAATTGCTCCAACCATCACAAACTTCTATTCTTGTGACAGCCATATTGGATTTTGAAATCAGGATGGATGAAGAATCTTTGACTTTCTTAGACAAAAACTTTATTAATCTTGTGATATTAAATTGTTTCTAATTATTTGGAAACCATATCCGAAAGGAATCCCCATCTGCGCATCGTCTCCACTATGAAACATGACAGAAGCATCACTGTGCTATTGAAATACTCAGCAAGGAAGTTAATCATGTGTGATATGAAGATGCATTGAGCTAATAACTAGATGATTCTGGAAGAAAACATGAAAGGTTTGAAAATACTTTTGCAAGGCCCTGTTAGCATCACACTGAGTTTACTTCCTTCTTTTTTTTTCTGAAATTATTAAATGTTAAATTCCCATCCACAGTTCCAGGACACATAACACTTAGTATTCACACGTGCAAAGCTGCAGCAAGGTTCTTAAAGTGTTGCACATCAGGCCCCAAAAAGCTCTCGAAGGTTTTGTGTCGTTAATGAGAACTATTTTTGGTTTCTAAAAACCTTGCTGTCAGTTGTCAAGCCTGATTATCACCTTTTATGGAGTTTCAACATTCTCGAATGAACGAGTTCACAAAAAAACATCGTTGGAAAGCCATAGCCTCTGCTGAGAGCGCTGCCAGATTTGGTTTTCGTTCAATAAGCTCAACATAAAAAATTTTAAAAAAATCACAAACTGATGCTGAAATGTCTCACCGCCTGGACGGCGCATTAAAATAATTAAAAAAAAAAATCAGCAGACCTACGTCACTCTTAATGGCCCCCGC